>NC_037669.1:90669081-90719832 GCF_003255815.1 Theropithecus gelada
AAAAAAAAAAAAAAAATGAAAGAAAAGAAAAGGAGGAAAGGAAAGGAAAGGAATGGGAGGGGAGGGGAGGGAAATAGGCCTGATGCGGTGGCTCATGCCTATAATCCTAGCACTTTGGGAGGCCGAGGCGGGTGGATTGCCTGAGTTCAGGAGTTCGAGACCAGCCTGGGCCACATGGTGAAACCCCATCTCTACTAAAATACAAAAAACTAGCCAGGCATGGCAGCTTGCACCTGTAGTCCCAGCTACTCAGGAGGCTGAGGCAGGAGAATTGCTAGAACCCAGGAGGCTGAGGTTGCAGTGAACTGAGATCATGCCACTGCACTCCAGCCTGGGCGACAGAGCAAGACTCAGTCTCTTAAAAAAACAAAACAGGCCGGGCGCGGTGGCTCACGCCTGTAATCCCAGCACTTTGGGAGGCCGAGGCGGGCGGATCACAAGGTCAGGAGATCGAGACCACGGTGAAACCTCGTCTCTACTAAAAATACAAAAAATTAGCCGGGCGCGGTTGTGGGCGCCTGTAGTCCCAGCTACTTGGGAGGCTGAGGCAGGAGAATGGCGGGAACCCGGGAGGCGGAGCTTGCAGTGAGCTGAGATCCGGCCACTGCACTCCAGCCTGGGCGACAGAGCGAGACTCCGTCTCAAAAAAAAAAAATAAAATTAAAAAAAAAATAAATAAATAAATAAACAAAACAAAAAAAACAAAAAAAAGAGAAAAGAAATAGAGAAATGAAGCTTACTCTCGAAAGACTGATGCTTGAATTGGGCCTTCTATGCTGTAGGGGAGCTAGGAAAGGGCCTCTCCTAGGAGCTTGTTCAACCTGTTGGCAACAAGGGGAGGCAAGGCTGTGGGCTGCAATGAGGTAAGTAGTGTGGAGCCTCCAGTCCCCCCAAGACTGGTGGTATTCTTTTTTTTTTTTTTTTTTTTTTAGACAGAGTCTTGCTCTTGTCACCCAGGCTAGAGTGCAGTGCAATGGCGCCATCTCAGCTCACTGCAAGCTCCGCCTCCGTGGTTCATGCCATTCTCCTGCCTCAGCCTCCCGAGTAGCCCGGACTACAGGCACCTGCCACCATGCCCAGCTAATTTTTTTGTATTTTTTAGTAGAAATGGGGTTTCACCATGTTGGCCAGAATGGTCTCATCTCCTGACCTCATGATCCGCCCGCCTTGGCCTCCCAAAGTGCTGGGATTACAGCTGTGAGCTACCGTTCCCGGTCCCAAACTGGTGGTATTCTAGAGGCCAGGTTGGCGTAAACACACCACAGGATTTTCCAGCTAACAGCCCTGATCCCAAGACTAGCTCAAAGATCTAGGCCCGGCCGGGCGCGGTGGCTCAAGCCTGTAATCCCAGCACTTTGGGAGGCCGAGGCGGGTGGATCACGAGGTCAGGAGATCGAGACTATCCTGGCTAACATGGTGAAACCCCGTCTCTACTAAAAATACAAAAAACTAGCCGGGCGTGGTGGCGGGCGCCTGTAGTCTCAGCTACTTGGGAGGCTGAGGCGGGAGAATGGCGTGAACCCGGGAGGCGGAGCTTGCAGTGAGGAGATCAAGCCACTGCACTCCAGCCTGGGAGACACAGCGAGACTCCGTCTCAAAACAAACAAACAAACAAAAAAAAAAAAAAAAAAAAAAAAGATCTAGGCCCAAGGCAGTGCCTTTACACCAAGAGAAAATGCAGATTCCTCTAGAATTTTCTGAGACCAGCACTGTCTCCAAGCCAGGCCAGAGTCATTCCAGGTCAGAGGAATGTGGGAAGGTAGATTCCTGCAGGTCTGATGTTCCTTCTTTCCTGCCCTCCTGTCTACGACCCTCTAACCCCAGCTTAAAAGACCTGAGCAGTCCTCATCCAAATCAAGGAACAGGGATCTGGCAGGAGTGCCAGGGGTCAAGGGTCTGCTGGGCTAAAGAGGGTATATTCCCCCATCCCCCAAAGGAGGCAAGGCAGGGCAGAGGCCAGAGGTCCTTCTGGCCTTAATGTTCTCTGCCAAGACCAAGTATTCCCTTACTTGAGTTCAGAACAGTGAGTCCACTCATTACCCAGTGGCTTCAGGTTAGATGTTAAGCAAAACCTCCTGAGGTCAAGAGAGTAAGGATGGGGTAATTTCCTGGGCCCCTGCTGCTAGGCCTAGGGAGTGAAGTGTGTGCTGGGGACAGCCTTTCCCAGCGCTTAGCGTGGTGCACATTCAGGTCTTAACTCCAAGTAGTTGTTGGACCTTCAACAACCCCCGACCCTGGGACTCAGCTCTTATCTGCCTCTCTGGGTCTTGAAAGCTTTGAGCAGAGGAGCAGGGGGCATGGTAAGGAGCCAGTGATGGCAGAGTTGAGCCCAGAAGAGGCACCAGTTGTTCTGTGACCAATCACTCGATTCTGCCCCTTTGCTCCTTGAAATACAGCAGCTGCATCTCCTGCCGCCCACACTCCGGGCAGTGTCCTAGGACAACCCATCTGCCCCTTCCTGGGCACTGAGTCATGATCAGCCTACCCAGCTGGCCTGTCCATCGCAAGCCAGACACTGAAGGTCACCCCCAACCCCCAGAACCTACAGGTCAACCAAGGCAGAGCAGCCTGGCCAGAAACTATTGTTCCCACCCCGAGGCCAACACAAACCTGCCTTGAGACTACCTGGGAGACTAGCCATTCCCAAGCCCACAAGACAATGTGGGCAGGAGCTGGGGTAGAGCTGCAGCCAGAGGCATCCCTAGGTCCCCATCTTCAGAGACCTGGCCTGAAGGACCCCTACCCAGGAGATACAGGGGCTGACCCACTCTGGGGCAGAAAACCTGTGACATCTTTCCCACCATCCTCCTTCCCAGCCAGTCTCACTGGGTTATCTGCTATTCCCCACCCCTTACAGATGAGGGACTGAGGATGAAGGAGACTTGTTTTAGCTGGCTCACAGGCAGAAGAGGGGCAAAGGGGGCATTACATGTTGGCAGTTTCTGGAGTGCACACCCAGCCCTCCCAGCACAGAAATGGTAAGGCTTACGTGGAGGCCACTGGGCCAACCCCAAGTGGACCTGGCTGAGTCTCCTCTTCGCTCTGTCACATGAGCCCCCAACCCCTCATGTCCAGGAACCTCTCCAGATGCCAGGGAAACAGATGCCCAGAGGCAACAGCGTTGTAATAAAGACACTGCTTTTATTTAGTTTGATATGTTTCTTTACAGAATGCAGAAAACACATCTTAAAATCATATAGAAGGAAATAAAAACACATCAGTGGTTGGTGAACACTTGAACGTGAGATTGGCTCTCCATCTCACAGAGTCCAGCGGCCATCAGCAGCCCAGCACTCAGGGGAGCAGGCTGCCTGCAAAGGCATTGTTGCTGTTGTTATTCTGTTCACTGCCCCATCGCCTCCAGTTGCTATGGCAACCGGCCATTCTGGGCCAGCCACGTCTCTTGCATGGCAGTGCCCAATGGTGGAGTTGCTAGGGGCAACGGAGCTGTTTGGAAGGCCTTTCAAAGCCCTCACCTGGAACATTGGGAATTGTTTATTTTTTGATGAGGTCATCAGAAATAATCTCACCAGGTCAGATCCCACTTGTGCTCCTGTCTCTGGGGGCACCAAGGAAACTCTGACTTGGAGGCATGAGCCCAGTCACCAGTGGTCCACTGAGCCTGCATTTACAGGCTCCCCCACAGGAGCACTGCTCAATCCAGAGTACCCCTGGGGACTGGGGCAGGGGAGAGGGGCTGGGCCCTGTGGGAGAAGGCGCAAGGGGAAATGCCCTCTGGAGAACAGTAGGACAGAGACCCCTCCCCTCCTCTCAGCCCTCCCCTCCTGAGGCAGCACACACCAATCCTCTGCAGAACAGTCGATATGGCTTAGAAGTAGCTGCTCCGTGTGCAAAGGGAGCCTGGGTCCACCCACCCACCCACCCTCAATCAGGGAAGGGATACATTATTGCAAAAGGCATTCCTCCCTAAAAGGTACCCAAAATAACTCTCAGACATCAAGAAAAGTCATGCTCAAAATGGTTTCTTCCACAGGAGAATCAAAGCAGAGTGGGCGCCCCTGAGTCATGGGACAGAGATGCAGATGGACGGACGGATGTTCTGCTAAAAAAGGCAAAAGAACCCCAGTGTAATTCCAGAATTTAAACATTAGGAAAAGTAGGGGGAAAAAATCAAAATAAGCAAAGCCGTCAGTTCCATGGAATCAACACTAAGAGCTCGTACAAACTGCTGTAAGCATCACCATTTTTAATCTTTTTAATAAAACAATTTGAGGCTGTATAAAAACTTTAGTAAAAAATTAGCTTTGAGAGCTCACAGATTTTTTTATTATGAACTATTGCTGGCACTCCTCCCCAGCCACCAGACCTTTTCCAGTAGTTCAGGCCCAAGGCCTGGGACTGGAGTGCCAGAGAAAAGGGATGGGGTGGGTCCGGGTAGGGTTGTGGACTGTTAGGACAAAGCGGCCAAGGTCAAGTGAGGAAAGAGCATCACATGACATAAAAATATTGCATCTTCACCAAAATGTCCCCCACTGAGTGTTTCAAAAAACCGTGGTATTCCTTTTAGGAGGAAAAAAAAAACCAACAACGCACACACAGAAGGGTAAAACAAAATAGGTTGATGTGGTCGAGACCTTCGACCTCCCGGGTGACCCCACAAGCAGCTGGCCCATCCTGGAGCACCAAAGTTGGGGGCCACAGCCACCGCTGCCTCTTGGAGTCCCTTTTTCATGGAAATGAAGACCCCTTGGTGGTGGGCCACTAGTGTACGTGGGCTGGAAGTGGGGATGTCCATGGCCCAAGAGACCCCTCCAGCTTCCAGCCCCTGGCAACAGCGGGAGAGCAAACCCAGCACCAAGGACCTGGCATGAGCCAGGGCCGGGAGGCCCCCAATCAGGCTCTGGAATATCAGAGCAACCAAGTTGACGTAGTGTGAAAAAATAGGATTCCTTTGATAAAAAATACTGTCCCTTGGTCTTCTCTAAGTTTGAAACACCCTGGGAGCTTATTTTTAGCAAAGCAATTCCCCATACCCACCCAAAAATTATACATACAAGTTTAGGTAAACAGCAGATTAAATGTAAAAACTTAACCTTAACTTCTGAAAGTCCTTTGAATTTAATCTTTAGTTACTGTTTTCCATGTTACATCCTGCAGCTAGACACACGTGAATAGAAAAAACAGTACAGTTAGTGTTAAAGGCAAAACGCAGAGAGCCAGGGGGCCACCTGGCACTGCCTGCGAGTTCATTCATGGTTCCTCGCTCCCTCCACCTCCACTCCACATGGTGCTTTCAGAGCCAGCCATCAAAAACGAAGCGAAGAATTCTCTATGAACAAACCAAAAGCTGTTAGGCAAAAAATAAAAATAAAAAAGTCCCCAAAGTCTCTCCAGCTGCTTTGGGGTTTAGGAGGACCAGAGAGGGCGGGCTTGTCCAGGCCCGTGTCAGTGCGTGCTAGGTCAGGTGTCGGCTTCCGGTGGGTGATGGTCTGCAGGCCACCGGTCTCCACAGACAACACCATGTTGTCTCCAGGCCCCTGCCCTACCCTGCCTCCACCCAGGCGCTTTCGGGTTAAGGAGGGACATAGGGAGGAGGTGACCGGTATGGGGTCATGTTCTTGGGACGGGAGCCCTTGCCCTCCATGGGTGCTGTGAAGGGCGGTGGGGGCTGGTAGGGAGGCGCATTGGGATCCTCATCCCGCAGGGGCGTGTACTCTCCCACGGTGTCCTGGTTCAGAGGAGTGGTCTCGGGCACACTCTGGTTGGGGTACTCGGGAGGGGGTAGGGGAGCCTTCTCCTCCTGCAGAATGAGTGGCATGCTGGAGGAGGGTGGGGGCTTGGAGTCGTCCAGTTCGTCCGCAAAGATGATAGGCACCCCCTTCTTGATGAAGGTGGCCTGGTCCTCAAGGGTAAGCTTGCCCTTCCGCTTCTTGCGGTAGCAGATCATGGCAATGATGCCAGCAATGAGCAGGATGGCTGCGACCACCACGGCCGGAATGACTGTGTGCAGGTAGACATCATCCTCACTGCTCTTCTCAGGGTCCCTGTCAGGCACCTCTGTGGGCGGCGCCTCTGAAGGCACTCTCCTGGGTGGTGCCACAGGAATAAACTGTAGGTGCCGACAACTGCCAGAGCCCATCACAGCGATGCTCGTGGCCTTAAAGTCAGGCTCTAGGGCGTTGGAGAAGGCAGGCCGAGGTTTTCCATCATCCTCAGCGATCCGGCGGCTCAGCCCAGCGATCTGCTCTTTGGGGCAGGGCTCCAAGGGCAGTGTGTTGTTGGTCCATTCCACCACGATGGAGCCCCGGGTGATATTCTGCAGGGTGACGGTGCTACAGTTTCGGTCTCCAAAGGCGAAGGCCAGTTTCTTTACCAAGGCAATCTTCTTGTGGATGTCATTCAACACCAGTGCCGGGTCACCCACAAACTTGGCCTTGAACCTTGCAGGAGCCCTATCCCCTTGGGGGCGCCTATGGACGTGGATCTCGAAGGCATCCACAGCCGACAGGCCCCCCTTGTCTGTGGCATGCATGAAATACTCGTGTTTGCCCACGTGGCTGCTGTCGGGAAGGCCATACATGAGCTGGCTGTTGCTGTTGAACTGTACCCAGGACTTCTCGCCCACCAGCTGCTGCTCCCGCAGTTTCAGGGTCAGTTTCAGCTTGTCAGTGGTGGTGTCCTCATGGTCGTAGAAAGTGTCTGACGGGATCTTCACCTCAAAGTAGGTGCCAACCCAGGCATCTACCCTGTCAATATGGTTCTTGAGCTCTGGGCGCTGGTTGGGTTCTCCGCCACGGGGCACTCCACTGGTGGTGGTGCGAATACGAGTAGGCGGTGAGGCAGTTTCCAATCTGGTGATAGGAACTTTGGTGGTGACCCGGGGCACTGGCCGGGGTGTCCGTGGTTTCTTGGTTGGCCTGCGAGTTGTGGTGGTGGAGGAGTCAGTTGAAGGCGTTGCTGGTTTTGGTGTGGATACTCGTGGCTTCTTGGTGGTTGTGGGAGGGGTAGCAACTGCAGTAGGCTCCACATAGCCAGGAATGGTCATCGTTGGGCGAATCTGGCCAGGAACTGTGGTGCCAGCTTCTGACACCCGAGTAGGCTGGATGGGGCCTAGGGTTGGGGTCTGAATAATGGCGCCTCGAGTCCGGATGGTGACCGTGGGTTTCCCAGGAACAGGATCCCTGACTGGAGGAGCCATGGTCTCTGTTGGAGGAGCAATGGCTGGAGATGTGGGTGTTGGCACGATCCTGGATGGGGGTTCCTGGATAGCCGTGGTTGGGGGCCCAATGGCAGTGACAGGTGTGGGTGTGGCATGGATCTGCCTCCGGATGCGTTTGGGAAGAGGGGGCTTCTTATTGGCGATGTGCCAACCCACCACAGGGTAGCCAAGCTGAGCAGACATAGCACCCTCCCTGGCAGGAGCCTCCACACCACGAATGTCAGGCACACTGTTCTGGTTCAGGGAGCAGCCCAGCTTCCAGGAGAGAAGGGCCCCATTCTCCACCACCTTTTTTGCATTTCCCGGGCCAGCCATGAAGGCCGACATGTCAAATAGTCTGTTATTCACCACCGGCATTAATTTCATATTGTGAAGCTCTACTTCTGAGAAGCTCCGCATCCTGTGCAGGAGGTCAATCCTTTGCTTTGGGGTCATCTTGGTGAGGTCGGCATCCAAAATCACCGTCAAAACAGTCACAGATTCATCCACAGCACAGGCAGATGATATCACCTCACCAGGGTCTGGGAAGGCTGTCCTCACTGACTGCAGCTCACTGTGGTCTTCAGGGTAGACCTCAATGGAGAACACACTGGAGGTCTGGGGGATGTGACTCCCGTTGGCCCCCAGCCGTGCAGCGCTCACCGAAATGTAATGCACACCCTTATCAGTGTCAAGGGGGAGGCCCTCCAGGGTGTGGCTCTGTGGGTCCCAGTGCAGCCAAGATGGCAAAGCCTCCTTCCCTGCTGCTGATACCTAGAAGAGACACAAGCATAAATTAAAAGTACTATTGTCACTGCATAACCTGAATATGATCGCAACAGTTAACTTGAATTGTATGACAAGCTTAGGGTGTAATTCAGAATGCCTGCTGGGGAAGCTAATTGCTCTCCCCTAGAGAGACACAACTGAGTTTCTTTATCTGTCACAAGACTAGGGCTATGAGATGGACTAGCTTGGGAGGCAAATATCTCACCCAAGGTCACACAGTGGGGAGACAGCAGTGCTGGCACTCAAGCACATGTCTCATTCCTGAGAACTGATGCCATGGAGCTCACGACTGTTGTGGATTTTATAACAGTGACACACCCTGCCACCTACTTGCCCATTCTACCTGCAGAATCAAATCACATCCCAGCCCTCAGCAATCCTTTCCACCCTTGCCTCAGACTTCTCCCTGACCCTCTGCAGACACCACATCTTTGCTCAGGTCACATGCCTGGCCTGGAGGATGCCTCCTGCCCCAAAGTGGAGATGCATACAGGTCTGGGTACAAGGGAGGGTTCAATGCCCTGAAGGACTCACTTTACATCATCACGTTACATTCAAGTATAGTGGGGCACATTTGTGTAGCAAAGAAAGTTAGTTGTATCTAATGTTTTCATTTACCCTGCTGCTCAAATCTTAAAACAAACTGTGGTGCCCAGGGAGCGGGGACTAGAATCAACTATTCTAGAATAGTGCTTATTAAAGGAATCCCAAGGAGCTCTGGTCTCTCTAAAAGAGAGAGGCTCTATAGTCAATCAAGTACAGGAAATATACAGAGCCCTCTTCTGCCCTTGGAGAGACCAAGCACAGAAGCAGGCCTAAGGAGCTCATCACCTTATTCCAACTCAACAGCATCTCCCAGACTTCTTTCAGTGTGGAAGTCCCTTTCCACAGAGATAACTGGTCATACTCAGAGCACCCACGGAAATGCCACCATAGAAACCTCCACCATCAGCTGACAAGAGGAAAATATGACTTGGCTCTTGCCCTGGCCCCATGTGTGGCTCCTCTCACTTTTGGGAAACACCTACTCCTGCCCCAGTGCAAGAAAGGTGACACCCCCCATTCTCTGGTTGGCCTGAAGGCACTCTCATCTCCATTGTCCTATAACAAGTCCAGAGACAAAGTGGCCAACACACAGTACATCTCACTGCCAGCCTTAGCCCAAGACTGCCCTTCATAGCCACTGCTTGTCAATAGAGTTCATTCATGGTTCCTTGCTCCCTTCACCTCCACTCCACATGGTGCTTTCAGAGCCAGCCATCAAAAACGAAGCGAATAATTATTCTCTATGAACAAATCAAAAGCTGTTAGGCAAAAAATAAAAATAAAAAAGTCCCCAAAGTCTCTCCAGCTGCTTTGGGGTTTGGGAGGACCAGAGAGGGCGGGCTTGTCCAGGCCCGTGTCAGTGCGTGCTAGGTCAGGTGTCGGCTTCCGGTGGGCGATGGTCTGCAGGCCACCGGTCTCCACAGACAACACCATGTTGTCTTCAGGCCCCTGCCCTACCCTGCCTCCACTCAGGCGCTTGCGGGTTAAGGAGGGACAGAGGGAGGAGGTGACCGGTGTGGGGTCGTGTTCTTGGGACGGGAGCCCTTGCCCTCCATGGGTGCTGTGAAGGGCGGTGGGGGCTGGTAGGGAGGCACATTGGGATCCTCATCCCACATGAGGATCCGCCCCTGTGGCAGGAAAGCTAAAGCCATGACTGTTGGGTTCCCCAGTGGCTCTGGTTCCCTGAGCTTCCTCCTGCCAAAAGACAAGGTACTTGAGTGATTTGGAAAGGAGACCCCAGGCTTGTCCCCAGGTGTCAGGCAGCAGCAGCCTTATCAGAAACTAGATAATTTCCCCCCTTTAAACTAATTTAAACAGATTTCCTACACTCAGCAAAAACGTATTGGAAAGCTGGGCATGGTAGCTCATACTTATAATCCCAGTACTTTGGGAGGTCAAGGCTCGGGAGGATTGCTTGAGGCCAGGAGGCATTAGAGACCACCCTGGCCAACACAGCAAGACCCCATCTGTATTTATTTCAAAAAAAAATTTTTTTAAACCATGAGATGACTGACATTGTTAGGAGTTGTTATTATTGGGCCAGGCATGGTGGCTCACCCCTGTAATCCCAGCACTTCGGGAGGCCAAGGTGGGCAGATCACCTGAGGTCAGGAGTTCAAGACCAGCCTGGCCAACATGGTGAAACCCCATCTCTACTAAAAATACAAAAATTAGTCGGGTGTGGTGGCGTGTGCCTGTAGTCCCAGCTACTCAGGAGGCTGAGGCAGAAGAATTGCTTGAACCTGGGATGTGGAGGTTGCAGTGAACTGAGATCATGCCACTGCACTCCATCCTGGGTGCCAGAGTGAGACTCCATCTCAAAAAAAAAAAAAAAAAAAAAAGGAATTATTATTATCGGGGTTATCATTTCCTAATTGCTCTCTGAGCCACTCATTAAGGGTCAGCAAATTGTGTTTCTTTTGTGATACCACATTCCATCAACTATAAGATGTGCCATCATCTAATTAAGAATCTCCCACCCTGTCACTCACCATCAAACATCAGAAATGTTAAAATATCTGTAAACATGGGTATCTTCAAACTCATGAAAAACACTAAATATATTTTTCTTCTAAAATCTTTTTTAACTATAAAAATCACACTTATTGGCTGGGCGTGGTGGCTCACGCCTGTAATCCCAGCACTTTGGGAGGTTGAGGCAGGTGGATCACTTGAAGTCAGGAGTTTGAGACCAGCCTGGCCAACATGGCAAAATCCCATCTCTACTAAAAACACAAAAATTAGTCAGGCATGGTGGTGCACACCTGTAGTCCCAGCTAGTCGGGAGGCTGATGCACAAGAATTGCTTGAACCTAGGAGGCGGAGGCTGCAGTGAGCAGAGACCACACCACTGCACTCCAGCTTGGATGACAGAGCGTGACTCTGTCTCAAAAAAAAAAAAAAAAAAAAAAAAAAAAAAAAATCACACTTATTTCAAATGTTTTGGCTGAAAAACCTAAGCTTTACATTTTCATTTATGTTAAATAAGAAAACTGCCACATCCGTATGTAAACACATAAAATAAAGGTTGAATGCTCTTGTTTTGCAAAACAAACAAAAAAAACCACCCATGAAGCAAATAAGTAAGGCCCATGAGACTTTACAGGAGTGTGACAGGAGTAGGGTCCTGAGAGGTGGAGAGTAGGTGAATTAGGGTGTGGACCCCGGTTTTTGGTCACCTGAGGGTTATTTCCTAACTCTATTCCATCCCAGTGGCCACCAGTAGGACAGGAGCTCACATGGCAGAGGGAGGATGAAGAAAGGTGACAGGGAAGGCCTGGAATAGAGGTCTGGGTAAAGTCAACCAAGGAGAAGCCACCTGCAGAGGAGACTGAACAAGGGTGAGAGGGACTAGAAGAAGCTCTAGAAGTGGGAGCCAAATGGCTGGCTAGAACCACGGGACATTCCTGAGTGGCTAGGTGCTCCATCAGTGTTGATAAGTCAGCAGCCTGGTGCCTCTGCAAGTTTGTCTTCAACTACACAGGGCACTTTTTGTTTTGTTTTGTTTTGTTTTAGACAGAGTCTCGCTCTGTCACCCAGGCTGGAGTGCAGTGGTGCGATCTGGGCTCACTGCAGGCTCCGCCTCCCAGGATCATGCCATTCTCCTGCCTCAGCCTCCCAAGTAGCTGGGACTACAGGTGCCCGTCACCACACCTGGCTAATTTTTTGTATTTTTGGTAGAGACAGGGTTTCACCGTGTTAGCCAGGATGGTCTCAATCTCCTGACCTCGTGATCTGCCCACCTCGGCCTCCCAAAGTGCTGGGATTACAGGCGTGAGGCACCGCGCCCGGCCACAAGTGCACTTTTTAACAGAGAAAACAGAGAAGGGCTTCCCAGCCTGGCTCACTTCCTATTCTGCTGACCCCAACAGCCAAAGTTCTGCTATCAGGCAGTTCCTACAGAACAAACTCAGGCCATTCTATAGGAAGGCTCCCACAGCGAAGCCATCCTTGGAAGTCATACACTTATTTTAACTATGCCAAGTAACTTTAAAAAATGTTAATATCATGTAACAAACAACAAACACTAAAGGAAACCTCAGGTTTCACCAAAGCAAGTTATAATGCTCAATTTCAAATTGGGAGATGGGAGATGAGAAATGAGCTTTACTTTGACTACTGAGAACAAATTATTTCACTATTTTATTTATTTATTTATTGAGACAGAGTCTCACTCTGTCACCTGGGCTCGAGTGCAGTGGCACGATCTCAGTTCACTGTAACCTCTGCTTCCTGGGTTCAAATGATTCTCCAATTTCAGCCTCCTGAATAGCTGGGACCACAGGTGAGTGACACCATGCCCGGCTAATTTTTTTTTCTTTTTCTTTTTTTAGAGATGGGATTTCGCCATGTTGCCCAGGCTGGTCTCAAACTCCTGGCCTCCAGTGATCCGGCTGCCTCGGCCTCCCAAAGTGCTGGGATTACAGTTATGAGCCACTGCACATGACCAAATTATTTCACTATTGTCTACCCATGGCTTTTGCAGCCATGTAAAGTTTACCCATGTCTTTGGAGCAAGTCATGTCAGAAAAACAGAGCTGATATGGTTCACATACCGCCCAAATCTCATGTCAAATTGTTACCCCCAGTGTTGGAGGTGGGGCCTGGGGGGAGGTGACTGGATCTTGGGGGCGATTTCTCATGGATCGTTTAGCACCATCCCCCTAGTGCTGTTCTCATGATAGAGTTCTCACAAGATCTGGTTGTTTAAAAGAGTGTAGGCTGGGAGCAAAGGCTCATGCCTGTAATGCTAGTACTTTGGGAAGCTGAAGTGGGTGTATCAATGAGTTCAGGAGTTCAAGACCAGCCTGGTCAACAAGGCGAAACCCTGTCTCTATTAAAAATACAAAAATTAGCCAGGCATGATGGCAGGCACCTATAATCCCAGCTACTCGAGAGGCTGAGGCAAGAGAGTCGCTTGAACCCAGAGAGCGGAGGTTGCAGTGAGCCGAGATCGCGCCACTTCACTCCAGCCTGGGCAAAAGAGCGAAACTCCATCTCAAAAAAAAAGTGTGTAGCACCTCCTCCAGCCTTCCTCCTGTTCTGGCCGGCCGTGTGAAGTGCCAGCTCTCCCTTTGCTTTCTGCTATGATTGGAAGCTTCCTGAGGCATCCCCAGAAGCAGAAGCCACTATGTTCCCTGTAAAGCCTGCAGAACCATGGGCCAATTTTAAACCTCTTTTCTCTATAAATTAGCAGTCTCAGGTATTTCTTTATAGCACCACGAGAACAGACTAATACAAGAGCCAAGCCTTTCCAACCTAGTCACCTGCTTTTCCCTCTGCAATTTTGGCTCCCCAGAGTCCTGAAGTCCCAGCCGTTATCTGGCTGCAGGACAGGTGTCTAGAGCTACAGCCCAGAAGCAGGCAGGCACTCCACGGTCATGGGTACTACTCAGGAAGAAAAAGTATTAACCTGAATGTTCTAAAACCCCTGCATCTCCAGCAGTCTTGGTACTGGTGACATCAGGCCCAAGCAGCACTTTCATTGGCAATGATTCTTTATATACATATATATATATATATAAAAGGGTCTCACTCTGTTGCCTAGGCTGGAGTTCAGTAGTGTGATCATGGTACATTGCAGCCTCAACCTCCCAGGCTCAAGCAGTCCTCCCACCTCAGCCTCCCAAGTAGCTGGGACATAGGCACATGCCTGGGTTATTTTTTTTTAAATTTTTTTATTTTTTGTAGAGACAGGGTCTCATTATATTGCCCAGACTAGCTTTAAACTTCTAGGCTCAAGCAATCCTCCTGCCTCAGTGTCCCAAAATCCCAGGACTACAGGTGTGGGCCACCATGCCCAGCCCTTAAATATACATTTTTTGAGCCAGGGTCTCACTCACTGTCACCAGACTGGAGTGCAGTGGTGCAATCACAGCTCACTGCAATCTCAAACTCCTGGGCTGAAGTGATCATCCCACTTCAGCCTCTTGAATAGCTGGGACTACTTGAGCCAGGTGTGTGCCACCAGGCCTGGCCAATATTTAAAAACTTTTTTGTAGAGATGGGGTCTTGCTATGTTGTCCAGATTGGTCTTGAACTCCTGGGCGTCAGTGATCCTCCTGCCTCGGCCTGCCAAAGTGTTGGGATTACAGGTGTGAGCCACCATGCCCAGTCATGATTCATTTTAATAGAAGGGCTACAGGAAGCAAAACAAACCTAATTTCCACAAGGAACCTAGCCAAGTCACAGGCACACTGGCACCTCTGCATTTTCAAGGCCATTTGGGGAAAACCCCTACCTGGAAAGTCTGAATATGCCTGAAGGTTTGGCAGCATCCACAGTCCCCAGAGGATTCCACTAGGAGCCCCACCCTCCCAAAAGGACTCAGCTCAGGGCTTAGCTCATCCTGGAGGTGCTTGGGGATAAAGCACCTGCTCTACCCTAACAAAGCAGGAGCCCCTCAGTCCACAGGAACTCTGGATACCTCCTCAGCTTTCAAAACTTACAGGCTCTAGATCACTTCTCTTCCTCTCAAGGCCTAAGGGTGAAACAGGATATGAAAGTTCCTTCTCACAGATGCGGTCCAAAGACAAGCCAGGACTCATCCCCGTAACAATGGGGATAACAATCCTCATTCTCCCACTCCATGAGAAGGTCCATCTTTCACTGCAAATCCCAGCTCCAGGCTGGCTGGCGCTTGACCCAACCTTGGCCCCAGTGTCCTCATCTGTAAAATCAGGGAAACAATCCCAACCTCATATGATTATAGTGCCAGGTACATGATGGACTCTGCCAATAATGGTTCCTATGTCTCCCATGGGCTCTGAGAACAGTAATTTGAGGCTGCTGCATAAAGGAGCCCAGGGCATGTCCAGGCTCCTCTTCCTAGTTCTCCTTCCCAACTGACCTTGGACCCAGTGCAGAGTGGGGTCCTGTTCAACTCTTCATACCACAAAACAGAAGCTCAAAGTATCTAAGGTAAGTGGGGAGGCAACAGGCAATGGGGGAGCCAAAATCATATGCAGAAACAAAGCTGAGGCTGGGGAAGCTCAGGGAGTTGCCTGTCAACCCTTGTCTGCCAGAAGTAGATGAAAAGACTAAGGGGCATAGGGGAAGTGGGGGACCTGCTGCAGGTGAGAACCCAAAGACCTGCTTTCACTTCTTCAATCTAAAACAGGTGGACTAGGCCAGGCACAGTGGCTCACACCTGTAATCCCAGCACTCTAGGAGGCCAAGTCGAGAGGATTGTTTGAGGCCAGGAGTTTAAGACCAACCTGGGCAACATAGTGAGACTTTGTCTCTATAATTAATAAAATGGGTACACTAAATCCTGGCACATTTATGCATGGGATTTTGACTATCCTTAGAGTCCTTGGTTTGCCAATACTTTAGAGTATAAAGATTTCTGCCACCGGGCACAGTGGCTCATGCCTGTAATCCCAGCACTGTGGGAGGCCGAGGTGGGCGGATCACCTGAGGTCGGAAGTTCAAGACCAGCCTGATCAATATGGAGAAACTCCATCTCTACTAAAAATACAAAATTAGCCGGGCGTGGTGGCACATGCCTATAGTCCCAGCTACTAGGGAGGCTGAGACAGGAGAATCGCTTGAACCTAGGAGGCGGAGGTTGCGGTGAGCCGAGATCGTGCCATTGCACTCAAACCAAGGAAAAAAGAGCGAGACACACTCAAAAAAAAAAAAAAAAAAAAAAAAAGATTTCTGCCTACTGTAACATAGTCACCCACAACTAATCCTCTAAGGACTGCCAGGCCAGAAAGGGCAGAAAAGAGGCAGGAACTGGGGCTGTGAGGTCCTTAGCAGCAGAAGCACAGAGGCACATGAGTTTGGGGTGACCAGCTGGTCCCACCATGGAACTCCTCCAGCATTTCAGGTCACTCTACCAGCCAACACTAAACACCAACACTGCCTTGGAGCTGGGAGAGGCTGTCTTGAAAGAAGCCTTCAGACAGTTACTAGGCACATCTGCAGGAGGCAGAAACTGCACAAGAAAGCATGATTTAACGAGATCACAGGCTCTAGCTCACAGGCCACCCAAAAGGCCAGGAAACCTTCCGGTTTCAGCAACCCTTAGAGACAATGTGCTTCTGAGATAGAAAGTGAGTCTAGCATTAAGGAAAAAAAGATCTTGAAAAGCCATATAACCAGCTTCTGAAATCCTGACCCACAAAGTGCATCCCAAAACATTAAGAATCAAAACCACAAAACCTGGGCAGATCCACAAAAAGATCCAAAGACTGAGCTGGGCATGGTGGCTCACACCTATAATCCCAGCTACTCAGGAGGCTGAGGCGGGAGGATCACTTAGAGGCCAGGAGTTGAGCCCAGCCTGGGCAACATAGCATGACGCAGTCTTTAAAAAAAAAGGGGGGGTGCGGGGGCAGGTGTGGTGGCTCAAGCCTGCAATCCCAGCACTTTGGGAGGCCGAGGCGCATGGATCATGAGGTCAGGAGTTCAAGATCAGCCTGGCCAACATGATGAAACCCCACCTCTACTAAAAATACAAAAAAAAGGCCAGGCGCGGTGGCTCACGCCTATAATCTCAGCACTTTGGGAGGCTGAGGTGGACGGATCACCTGAGGTCAGGAGTTCGAGACCAGCCTGGCCAACATAGTGAAACCCCATCTCTACTAAAAATATTTTAAAAATTAGTTGGGCATGGTGGCAGGCGCCTGTAATCCCAGCTACTTGGGAGGCTGAGGCAGGAGAACTGCTTGAGCCCGGGAGGCGGAAGCTGCAGTGAGCCGAGATCGCGCCACTGCACTCCAGCCTGGGGGACAAGAGTGAGACTTTGTCTCAAAAACAAAACAAAATTAAATTTAAAACAAAAAAAAATTAGCCGGGCACGTTGGTGCATGCCTGTAATCCCAGCTACTTAGGAGGCTGAGGCAGAAGAATTGCTTGAACCCAGGAAGGGGAGGTTGCAGTGAGCCAAGATCGTGCCACTGTACCCCAGCCTGGGCGACAGAGTGAGACTCCGTCTCAAAAAAAAAAAAAAAAAAAGCAAAGTTCTAAAACTGTGATGCCCACAATAAATCACCATGACCAACGACCAGGGAACTGCCAAACTTGAACATTTTGGTCACTCCTCAGTCTCTGGGACACTCCCTCCAGCTGTTTTACTGGTGTTCTCCTGCACACAATAGATCATCAAACACTGACTTTGATAAAGATACAGCACCTGTAGGCACTAAACACCATCAGCCTGGGCAACACCAGGAAACACCATCTTTACAAAAAACACAAAAATTAGCTGGTTGTGGTGGTCCCAGCTACTCAGGAGGCTTAGGTGGGAAGACTGCTTGAACCTGGGGAAGTCAAGGCTGCAGTGAGCTATGATTGCGCCACTGCACCCTGGCCTGGGTGACAGAGCAAGACCTGTCTCAATAAAACGGCTGGGCGCGGTGGCTCGTGCCTGTAATCCCAGCACTTTGGGAGGCTGAGGCAGGTGGATCACGAGGTCAGAAGATCGAGCCCATCCTGGCTAACACAGTGAAACCTCATTTCTACTAAAAATACAAAAAAAATTAGCCAGGCATGGTGGTGGTTGCCTGTAGTCCCAGCTACTTGGGAGGCTGAGGCAGGAGAATGGCATGAACCGGGAGGTGGAGCTTGAATTGAGCCAAGATCGCACCACTGCACTCCAGCGTGGGTGACAGAGCAAGACTCTGTCAAAAAAAAAAAAAAAAACCACCACGAAACACAAGCAAAGTCTCTCACCCCAAGCCAGTACCACTCCACACCTGAAGAAAGAGCAAAGGGGTGGAGGAGCTTCTATTACTTAGTTCTCATAAAAGCAGGTTTCCACCCACAGTCTGAGTCAGTTATGCATAGCTGAAAAACAAAACTGAAGAATTAGGCTCTCTCTAGGGCCAAATAACTATAATTGGCTTATGAAACCAAGAAAACACAAGCTTTATCATTCAGGGCCCACAAGATGATGTCTTATCCATGCAGGAGTCGCAGGACTTAGAAATGGCAAGCAAAGGCTCTAGACAGATAGACGAGCACTTTCACAGCTGATGATGGCCAGTAAAGAGGGATTCTAAGAATAACATATAATCGAGAAACTGATTTGGTGAGCATTCCTTCTCACTACAAATCTTTTGGAGGGAACTTTGGGTCTTTGTGGTGGCACCTTCCACCAATACCTCTGGACATGTCAGCCCCCAAGGTGTGGGCTGGGCCCTTCGCCGTGTCCCCCAACAGATATGCCTAGGGGTCTTTTTAGTGATTCATTTCAAAGTGATACAGACTGCTGCCTTGTGACATCCCAATGCTGGACCTGTAGAGGCCTGCCTTGGCAAAGTCCCTGCCTTCCTTCAGACGTGGTCATCAATTCCCAACCCCTTAGCTCCTTCATCCCTAGTCAGGCTGCAGAGGTGGGCCAACCTGCAGCCATTTATGGCTGGGTACCACAGACAACACCTTGGAGGCACTCCCACATAAGGCTGTCAAAGCCTCCTCACTGCAAGCTGACTGTGTGTCCTCTGCTCAGGGAAGCAGGAGATGGACCCTCTGATGGAGTATAAGCCTTGGTGCTGACTCACACTCAGGGTTATCCTGTGTCTGTGCCATGGACTAAGACAATGAGATAAATCTGCTCTGTGGCCTTCCGCTAATGAGGAACATGGGCAGTCACATGGCTGTGCTGCAGAGAGATGGCACAGACCAACAGGAAGAGCCTCTAGCTTAAGGTCAGAGGGCCAGGCCTTTGTCCCCACCTGAGGTAAAAAATCATGAGGGAAGTTAAGTACATGTGGCCTTAGCAGAGCCACGCCCACAAGAGATTATCATTGGTCCTGCTGTTAGACATGCAAACCTCAAAGCAGAACCTGGCCCCTGCCACAAACACCAAGGCCACAGGATCAATACTGAACACACTGTTCGGCCCAGTCAATGCCCTTGTGGTCTGAGCTACGAAGCATTTTTATCTCATGTTCGCTGTTCTCATCTAAAAGCAAAAATTAATCTTCTTCCCCAAAAAAGTAAAGGGCAGCTTAACATAGTTAGAGCCACTAATAAAATCCTCAAATCAGTCCTTCAATCTGAAGCCCTGACATCATCTATTTTACTTTGTCATGTTCTCTTTCAGTCTTTGTCAGTGATTTTTTTAAACATAGAAGCCTATATTTTCACTAAGCATTTGAGTTGATGAGTCTGGGCAAATGCCATTCTGACAGCCCACCCCCAAGGATGCCTTCCATCCCCAACCAGCATTTCCCGGTGTGCTTTGTTCACAAGAGGTCCATTCAGAAATGGGGAACACCCACTCGAGGCAGGAAGAAATTGCAGTTCATCTCACACAGGCGGGTTTGCCACAAAGCTCTCAAGCATCCAAAGAAATGCTCCTTTCATGAACTCCCCTTCCTAGTCAAAGAGAGTGCCCATTGTTCTCAGGGGAACAATTGGGGGCCCATGCCAGCAGCTGAGAGCACAGTCCCAGGAAGGGCTGCTCCCAGCCTGCCGACATCTTGGGCTGAGGGAAGGTCCACATTGTCTGCAGGCAAGAAGGCTAAAGGGAAGCAGGGATGAAAAGCCATCCTTGCAGGCTCTACCAAAATGAGACATCTGAGGGGTAGCCTGGGCATTTCATGAGATGTAAAGATGTCTCTCCCTGACTGCCTTCGAGGAGAGGTTAGAACATCTCCTGGCATATAATCACATTTCTCAGCCAGGCCCACACTCAAGTCAGAGGAGAGGTACCTGCAGGGATCCAGCACCAAACCCAAGGGAGACAAAAGTGGCTCATACTGTGGCCAGCCCAGGACAGGCCAGGATCCACTGAGCAAAGGCCAGGCTGGCTTCTGTGGGACCCATCCCCACAGACCCTGATAAGGAGAAAGGGTCCTCTCAGCTCCAAAAGTAGCTGTGAGAGCCAAGGAGAGTCAAGAGCTGGGTTGAGCTTTGTATACAGGCATCCAGTCTGATTCAAGGGAGCAAACATCAAGACTATCTGCTTTAGGGTGTCCTAAGGCCACAAGAGAGGAGACAGGAGCCCCATGGCACAGGTCTCTCAGAAAAGCTATGCTGGCCATGAGGCCCTCGAGGCAGCCCACAGCCCCTTCTCACACGTCTGGTCAAAGCAGTCCATGTTTGAGTTAAGCTGGGGTCAATAACAGAACATCAATTCTCAAGGCAGAACTGGAGAACAGCAGGTTAATCAACAAGTGCCAGCCAGGCTGAGACTGGACAAGGGCTGTCAGAACATGAAGGAGTGTCAGGTGTGGGGCAGAGCAAAGAGCCAGGATCTTGGGGCTATACCCTCCAGGCAGGTAGGTCCCTTCTTTATTGTCCTGACCCTGCAGACTGAGTGTAAAGTATACACCAATAAAAAATGTAGCAAAGCATTTGCTTCAGGCACTTTGTTGGGTATATCAACAGACTGACACCAGGAAGCACAACCTCCTGAAATAAAGTAACCAGCAGCCCACACAGGTCAGGCCAGGCTTTGCAGGCAGTCAACACAGCTCACTTAGAATGAGAACTTAATTTTCTAGCCCTTCAGCAGACCAGCATCTAAGTGTGCTACAAATACGGGATTATTCTACCACCATATGGGGTATGCATATCCCCTAACCAGTCAGCAGGTATGACAACTATGCCATCTAATCTCACCAGGTCTTGGGACAGACCATGCAGATCATGTTCCACCTGAGTCTTCATTTGGCAACTCAGCCCTGTCCAAACAGACTAACCCTCATCGGGACATCCCACATGGAGCTTAGGAAGAAGCAGGCCAGGCTCAGTACCTCCTACCTCAGTTCTTCACCAGCTTCTTCTTCCTCTGATACTTGAGGAAGAACGCCTTTGAAAAGCCCCTTACGGACCCACTTCTCTCTCCATTTACTTTCACTCAAATTGACAGCCCTGCCACATGTGGGCACTGGCCTTTCTCTGCTGAGGAGCCCAACTCCATGTGCTCCCAACAACTTCTCAAATTCCCCACATGGAGCTCTGCAACCCACCACTGCCCCACATGTCTTCCCATTGTTGCTCCACCTCTGTTAATGCTTTATCACATAGCAAGACTTCAATTAGGCATCTACTTCGAAACAGATCCTATGCCAAGTATCTAGAACCCTACACAGGGAACAATGATAGCTTACCAGAGAGACATCACCTTTCACTCAGATTCTCCTTTCACTTTCACCAAGGTTGGCCCTGATCTTCCAAACCTGTGGTCCTGCAATCTTCATTCCAAAAGCCAGAACTGTAAACCAGCCATATACTTAGCAAACAGTTTCCGGCCCCATGATAGGTCAGCTTCTGCTCTGGCTCAAAGATGCCCTCATGCATGCCAGGTTGTGCAAACCTGTCTCATCACATGTGACACCACCCATGTCAAGGCATACTCAGTGTCTCTCTCTCTTCCACAGCCCTGCAGTGTCGGAGGTGAGAGGCAGGGTAACAGACAACTGCGAGGGAAGTCTTCTAAAACTGACTGGAACATAGCATTAAATTATAATTCCAAAGCACGCTGCCATACAAAATAAACACAGGTCAGTTACCTGAAGATAAGACCTTATATCCTACAGGCTCAAGAAGCCTCTTGGGGGCCAGGCGCGATGGCTCATGCCTGTAATCCCAGCACTTTGGGAGACCAAGGCAGGCGGATCACAAGGTCAGAAGATCGAGACCATCCTGGCTAACACAGTGAAACCCTGTCTCTACTAAAAATACAAAAAAATTAGCCGGACATGGTAGTAGGCACCTGTAGTCCCAGCTGCTCAGGAGGCTGAGGCAGGAGAATGGCATGAACCTGGGAGATGGAGGTTGCAGTGAGCCGAGATCGCACCACTGCACTCCAGGCTGGGCGACAGAGCGAGACTCCATTTTAAAAAAAAAACAAAACCCTCTTGGGTGCTCCCTATAAACTCTGTCCCTACAAGCTATGTGCTCTGGGATAAGTCACTTAGCTACCACTTTGTCATCTAAAACTGGAGCCACATTATCTGCTGAAAGGCTCACGGAAGCAAGGAAATTCCAGTGGCAATGAACTCACCTGGCACCCAGATCTGGACCCCCAATAACATTCACCACAAAAAGAAATCAGGCTCCTTGAAGAAATGGCTGAGGGAGGGTGAATACAAGACGGGCCTGGAATATCTTATCCCAGAAAGTAAGGAAGCACTCAAATGACTGACAGGGGCATATCACAAGAACACAGGAACCAACTTAAAGGGGCTCCCAATGTCAAATCTGGGACAATTTGACCACCACAATAATCAAGATGAGCAATAAACTATTGAATATAAGAAACACTGAGTTTGTACTAATAATGGATCAATAAACACACAGTCAAGAGTTAGAGGGACAGGGCGGGGCCCCTTTCTAATGCAAAAATACAACAAGAAGTCATTTGAAAGTGTGTGTGTCACAGGGCCTGAGGCCTCAATACACGGCAAGACCATAGTACACTGTGGGGCAGCAGGTGAGCTTAGTCTCTTGCTGCCCCAACACAGGCTAGCATTTCTCCCCGCATACAGCAAGGCAGGCTTTGACAATCCAAAATGGGTTTGCAGGTGCTGAATGGGTGCTCATTCCCTTTGCCAGTCTACAAACATTTGAGGGCCTACTATGTGATGGAAGGCAAACATGACTAGCAAAAAACCAAGAATTTCAAGTACAGAAATCTGTTGAGAAGATGACATAGAGTTTTGTGGGAAAGCTGCTTTTACCAGGGTGGAAGGAAAGGGCTCCAACAGATGATGTCCAAGTTGAGCCTGAAAGATGTGGCTGTACCCATGACAAAAGAAGACAGAATCAAAAGCTTGGGGTGGACCCTAAGCTAGGTGTGTTCACTGGGCAGAAAAGGACCAGTGTGGCTGGGACAAAGTATACAAAGAAAAAGATGGGGGAGAGGAGGTCATAGGCCAGATCGTATGGGGTTCAATTCTGGATGCAGCTCAATAAAAAGGGATTTTGAATAGATGTAAGCTTTAGAAAGACAAAGACATCTATTGACTCAATATGGAGAACAAATTGAGAGGTCAAGAACAAAGGCAGGGGGAGCCTAGAAAGAGGTAAGCAAGCAGTAGTTTGGATGAAGGGCAGTACCAGTGAGCCCAAGATATGACTGGGGTCACCTCAACAAGCATCCTTAGGACCCATATATGAAATGCTCCTCACACACTCAAGAATAGTGGGCAGGCTGGGTCTGATGGCTCATGTCTGTAATCCTAGCACTTTGGGAGGCTGAGACAGTAGGATCACTTGAGCCTAGGAGTTCAAGACCAATCTGGGCAACAAAATGAGACCCATCTCTACAAAAAAATTTAAAGATTACCTGGGTGTGATGGCACACACCTATAGTCCCAGTTACTTGGAAGGCTGAGGTGAGAGGATTGCTTGAGCTAGGATGTGGAGGCTGCAGTGAGCCACAATAGTGCCACTGTACTCCAGCCTGGGCAACAGAGCTGTCTCCCAAAAAAAAAAAAAAATAAGAAGAAGAATATTGGGCAGCCATTAAAAGTTACATTCCCAAATAACATTTAATGACTACAGGTAAAAAGAACTCAAGCTACAGTGAATGAAAAATGTTAAAAAAAAAAAAAAAAAAAAAAAAAGGCCCGGTGCAGTGGCTCATGCCTATAATCCCAGCACCTGAGTTCAGGAGTTTGATAACAGCCTGGCCAACATGGTGAAACCGTTTCTTTTTACTAAAAATACAAAACTTGGGTTGGGCAAGCTCACCCTTGTAATCCCAGCACTTTGGGAGGCTGAGGTGGGCAGATTACGAGGTCAGGAGTTCGAGACCAGTCTGGCCAATATAGTGAAACCCTAGCCAGGCATGGTGGTGTGTGCCTATAGTAGCAGCTATTCAGGAGGCTGAGGCAGAAGAATAGCTTGAACCCAGGTGGCGGACGTTGCACTGAGCTGAGATTAATAATAATATATATACACACACACATACACACACACATTTTTATATTTTTTAATATATTTTTATATATATTTTTATATATACACACACACACATATATATATGCCGGGTGTGGTAGTGCATGCCTGTGGTCCCAGCTACTCGGGAGACTGAGGCAGGAGAATTGTTCGAACCTGGGAGGTGGAGGTTGCAGTGAGCTGAGGTTGTGTCACTACACTCCAGCCTGGGCAACAGAGTGAGACTCTGCCTCAAAAAAAAAAAAAAAAAAAAAAAAGATTAAAAAATATATCCACTGTGATCCTAGGTCTGTCTAATATGTTAAGATGTCTGTGTGTGTATGTGACATGAACATCTCCTGATGAGCACAGAAAATGGTAGACTTCACTCTGAATGCTAGAAATCACAGATTTTCTTTTTCCCTTTCTATATTTTCCACAATGTACATTTATGCATCATTATTATAATAAGAAAAAAAAATCCTTTAATATAAAGAATTTCTAAATCCTGCTTTACAAATGCAGAAACCAAAGCTCCAGGAACAAGATCAGGCTTTCTGACCTTCTGACTCCCGAACCCATATAATCCTAGTGGTTAAGACTGGAAAGAAAAGTCACACATCTTCATCTGTTTTTCTACAAGCTCATCAGCTGTTAAATGGTCTGCTTTCCACAGATAAATAGGCTCAGACAAAATCCTGTTTTCTCAGTAAAATCTCTTTACCCCCCTGGTAAATACGCCTGTTAAACATCTCTCTGCCAAATACAGCAAATCTCTAGTTTGCTGTATCAGTTCAAGGCACTTCTGGCTAAGATTAATCCATGTAAAACATTCCAATGGCTACTGGAACAAAGGCAACCCAATGCAGGGTATGGATATTCAGGATTAAATCTGAAGCTGGGCAAGAAATGTACCCTCCAGAACTACCACTCTGTATCTAATGGTCAGATTAGCATTTGGCTTGCCGGGATATTACAAAGATTATAAGGAAACTTTATGCAAACACTCTGCAAACTAGAAAGAGCTCTGTAAACTGCTACATGTGAGCTGCTACATGGGCCAAGATCTTCAGAAATACGGTTGCCTCAGAGACCTCAAGGTCACTCTGAGAACAAGTCACGGCTTAAAAAGAAGGGGACCGGCCGGGCGCGGTGGCTCAAGCCTGTAATCCCAGCACTTTGGGAGGCCGAGGCGGGTGGATCACGAGGTCAGGAGATCGAGACCATCCTGGCTAACGCGGTGAAACCCCGTCTCTACTAAAAATACAAAAACTAGCCGGGCGTGGTGGCGGGCGCCTGTAGTCCCAGCTACTCGGAGGCTGAGGCGGGAGAATGGCGTGAACCCGGGAGGCGGAGCTTGCAGTGAGCCGAGATCGCGCCACTGCACTCCAGCCTGGGCGACACAGCGAGACTCCGTCTCAAAAAAAAAAAATAAAATAAAATAAAATAAAAATAAAAAATAAAAAGAAGGGGACCAACAGGGCAAAGGAGGTGAGCACAAAAGCAGGCTGAAGGGAAGGTCCACCCAGATTCAGGGAAAAGGGCACAGACTCACCTCTCCAAGGAAAGAGTGGCATAGAACTTGTGGCCATTTCTAATCTAGAAGCCTGGGGCTTGTGGGTCAGAGGGGGCAAGCTGGTAAACACCCATCAGAGCCTGTATGTGCTTTGACCAATGAAGTAAAATGGAAGTGTTGCTGTGCAAGTTCCCAAGTCTGGGCCTTAAAAGATTGGCAGCTTCCTTTCCTATTTCTTGAAATATCTAATCTTAAAATCCAGCTATCGTGCTTTGAGGACACCTAAGCAGCCCATGGAGAGGTCTACATGAAGAGGAAAAAAGGACACTGACCAACAGCCCCAGCTAAGCTCCCTAACAGGCAGCATCAACTTGCCAGCCATGTGTTAGCCAACTTAGAAGTGGATTCCCCAGCCCCAGATGAGCCACTCTACCTAGTACCACGTGAAACAGAGACAAGGTTCCTTACCTCTGAATTCCTGGTCAAAAATTCCTGGTTGAGTGAAACAAGCTGGTTGTCTTAAACCACTGTTTTGGTGGTTTAAACCCACCAACAGAAAGCCAGAACACTAAATGTATGTAGAAGTCTGAATGCAGAGAAGATACAGAAAATACCTAACAAAGTATAGGTCTTAGAATACTTTTAGTTCACATGCAGGCCACACCTCTAGAGAAGGAATGCTGCAGGGCAGGAACCAGAAGTTTTCAAGACCAGCCTGGGGGACAGAGTAAGACTCTGTCTAAAACAAAATTTTTGGAACTAATTTTTGTATTTTTTGTAGAGTTGGGGTTTCACCATGTTGCCCAGGCTGGTCTCAAACTCCTGGGCTCAAGCAATCTGCCTCCCTCAGCCTCCCAAAGTGCTAGGATTACAGGTGTAAGTCATCAAACCCAAACTAAAAAAATATATTTTTTAATCAGTTGGGTGTTGGGAGGCTGAGGCGGGCAGATCACCCAAGGTAAGGAGTTTGAGACCAGCCTGGACAACATGATGAAACCCTGTCTCTACTAAAAATAAAAATTAGTCGGGTATGGTGGTGCATGCCTGTAATCCCAGCTACTCGGGAGGCTGAGGCAGGAGAATCACTTGAATCCAGGAGGTGGAGGTTGCAGTGAGCTGAGATTGCATCACTACACTCCAGCTTGGGTGACAGAGAGAGACTCCATCTCAAAATTAACTAATTAAAATAAATTAAAATTTAAAAATTAGCTGGGCATGGTGATGTGCACCTGTAATCCTAGTTACTGAGGAGGCTGAGGCAGGAGAATCGCTTGAGCCCAGGAGGCAGAGGTTGCAGTGAGCCAAGATTGTGCCACTGCACTCCAGCCTGGGCGACAAGAGTGAAACTCCGTCTCAAAAATAAATAAATAAATAAATTAGCTGGGTGTGATGGTGCTGGGACCTGTAGTCCCAGCTACTTGGGAAGCTGAAGAGGGAAGAAGGCTTAAACCTGGAAGGTTGAGGCTGCAGTGAGCCATGGCTGTACCACTGCACTCCAGCCTGGACAACAAAGCAAGACCTTGTCTCAAAAAAAAAATTGTAAAAGAGTATTTCTTTCTTGACATACGAAATTCAAAAATCTGTTTCAAGTCAGAATGGGACTACAAGTGTAAAAAACTAAAAAAGAAAAAGTATCCACAGTAAAGTTTTATTGCCCATTCATTCACATATCGTAAAGGCTACTTTCACACTACACAGGCAGAGTTGAAGAGTTCTGACAGAAACCATATGGCCTGCAAAGTCTAAAATATTTACTGCGTGGCACTTGGTGCAGTGGTGCATGTCTGCAATCCCAGCACTTTGGGAGGCCAAGGCAGGAAGATGGTTTGAGCTCAGGAGTTCGAGACTAGCTTGAGCAACATGGCAAAACCCCATCTCTACAAAAAGTACAAAAATTAGCCAGGTGTGCTGGCATGTGCTTATAGTCCCAGCTACTTGGAAGGCTGAGGTGGGAGCACCACTTGAGCCTGGGAGGTCAAGGCTACAGTGAGCCATGATCACGCCAGTGCACTCCAGTTTGGGTGAAGTGTGTTGACTTCTGCTCTAGAAGATGTTCATAACCCGGCTGGGTGCGGTGGCCCAAGCCTGTAATCCCAGCACTTTGGGAGGCCGAGACGGGCGGATCACAAGGTCAGGAGATCAAGACCATCCTGGCTAAGACGGTGAAACCCCTTCTCTACTAAAAAATACAAAAAACTAGCCGGGCGAGGTGGCGGACGCCTGTAGTCCCAGCTACTCGGGAGGCTAAGGCAGGAGAATGGTGTAAACCCGGGAGGCGGAGCTTGCAGTGAGCTGAGATCACGTCACTGCACTCCAGTCTGGGTGACAGAGTGAGACTCCGTCTCAAAAAAAAAAAAAAAAAAAAAAAAAGAAGATGTTCATAACTTGAGGGGTACATGCCACCCACCTGTCCGTGAAACAAACTCACTCAGGACCTAGGGGAAATTCCACGGTTCCACAAAGTCAGACAGAGAGATGGTGCTTCATCACACAAAAGCTTCCTATTTCACCTGATTTCTATCCTGGGTCAACTCAGACACTCTTCTCTACACGGGCCTCAGATTCCATTGTTCTCTGGATGGCTTCTCTAAAGGATATGGGGCAAGGCTGAAGTTTGGGTACTAATTTTGGTTCTTAAGTGATCAATTACATTAGCAAACACACATCAGCAAATTAGAGCAGAACTCCTATATTTATTTATATCTTATTTTAAAAAGTAAGTTCAAAGCATAAAAGTCCTATATTTTTTGGGTTTAACTCTGTGATTTATGAAAGGTAACCTTTCCCTATACATGTGACAGACCCTTCCAACAAATCCCTAAATCAGTTTTCAGTAGAACTTCCAGAGTAAAGGTGACATGGTGATGTCCTCAGAATGGGAACAAGAATAAAGATTAGGATGCTATTCTGAGTATACAGGGATCCTCTCATGAACATCAGTGGCTGTCCCTCTTCTAAGGGGGTACTGGAAGAACTGAGCTCGGAACTGGTGGAGCTTAGACTTGAGAAGGAAAAGGCACCAAAACTAAAACGGAAGATGAGAACTCTTCCTCATTTACCTCTATATCCAGTCTCACCTTGATGATGTCTCCACTGGAGGCAATCAAATCTGTTGGAATGGTCACTCGAAATGAGCGCCCGACGACAGCCGTGCCATCAGGAATGCCAACCACTGTGGGAACAGCCTCGTGGAGGTCTGAGAGCACTGAGTGCATGGATGCCTCAAGCTGGTTATCCCAGTCCCTGACAGCCTCTGAGGGTTCACTGGGCCAGTGGGACTGAGCCATAGCCACAGAGAGCAGGATTTGTGCCATCCCCCAGAGGGGGAGCAGCCGCGAGAGGCCCACAGACATCCTCATTCGAGGCCCAAGTTTGCTCAAGTCGATAGTCTTGCTAAGTAAGGAAGCAAGTGACTTGGTCCCAGAGCTGGGTCCTCACCCTCTGCACACCTGCTCCATCCCAGAGCACACAGAGCCTGAAAAAAAAAGAAAAGCAGATTCAGACTTGAGCAATTCCAGTGGTTCAAAGTCATATACTATCCTCCAGGAGTTACTACCAAAAACATCTACCCTGAGTTGGATCAAGGCTCTTACCCTCATGCTCTCTGATACAGAAGCCACCAGTTTCGTGCAACTCCTTAGCACTGGAAATGTGGCTGTCCATTAAATGTAAAATATACACTGGATTTTGAAAACTTTATAAAAAAGGAATGTAAAATGCCTCAAGAATACTTTTAAAATATTGATTGCAAACTGAAATGATATGTATTTTAGTAATATTTTGAATATAGTCAGATATATTCAGTAAAATATATTAAGTAAACAATAAGTATTAACAAAGAATAAATAATAAAGAAATGTATTAGATAGGACGGGAGTGGTGGCTCACACCTGTAATCCTGGCACCTTGGGAGACTAGGGCAGGCGGATCACTTGAGATAAGGAGTTCGAAACCAGCCTGGCCAACATGGTGAAATCCCATCTCCACTAAAAATATGAAAATTAGCCAGGCATGGTGGTGGGCACCTGTAATGCCAGCTACTCAGGGGGCTGAGGCAGGAGAATCGCTTGAACCCAGGAGGTGGAGGTTGCAGTGAGCCAAGATTGAGCCACTGCTCTCCAGCCTGGGTGACAGAGCGAGACTCCACCTCAAAAAAAAAAAAAAAAAGTATTAAACAAAATATATGATTGAAATTAATTTAATCTGCTTTTATTCATGTGGCTACCAGGAAAATTTAAGTGACATATGTGGCTCATGTTATATTTCTGTTGGGTGGCACTGCTTTAGACCTAACTTCCAATTTACAGGAAATATGGGAGCCATGCAAAGAAAAATCACACAAACTAGAATGTGGGATCTTCTACAAAACAGCTGGCCTGGTATCTCCAAAAGCTGACATTCCTAAACATAAGATGACTCAATTTAGAGACAGCAACCAGACTTGATGTGTGTACCTTTTTGGGGGTGGAGGAGTGGGGACAGAGAAGGCTCTTGCTCTGTGGCCCAGGATAGAGTACAGTATTGTGTTCATAGCTCAACATAACCTTGAACTCCTGGGCTCAAGTGAATAGATGGGACTTCAGGTACACACCACTCCACTCAGCTAGTTTTTAAAAATTTTCTGTACAGACAGTGTCCCACTATGCTGCCCAGGCTGGCCTCAAATTCCTGGCCTTAAGCGATTCTCCTACCTCAGTCTCCCAGGATTAGAAAGGTGAGCAATCTTGCCCAATGTGTACATCTTGACTGGATTCTGGATTTACTTTTTTTTTTTTTTGAGATGGAGTCTCGCTCTGTCGCCCAGGCTAGAGTGCAGTGGCACGATGTCCACTCACTGCAAGCTCTGCCGCCTCCCGGGTTCACACCATTCTCCTGCCTCAGCCTCCCTAGAAGCTGGGACTACAGGCGCCCGCCACCACGCCTGGCTAATTTTTTTGTATTTTCAGTAGAGACAGGGTTTCATCGTGTTCGCCAGGATGGTCTCGATCTCCTGACCTCGTGATCCGCCCGCCTCGGCCTCCCCAAAGTGCTGGGATTATAGGCGTGAGCCACCGTGCCCGGCCTGGATTTACTTTTTAAAAAACACATGATGCCAGCTCCCAAAGTGGTAATTGAGGAATTTTGCATGTAAACTGGAAATGGGATTTACTGTTAATTTTCTTAGGTGATCTGATGGTAGTATGACTCTATAGGGAATTATCCTCAATCTTATGAATTGTATTTTGAAGTACTTAGGGATGAAGTGTCAAACACTTTGTAACTCACTTCAAAATGATTCAAAGAAAAAATATGTACATGTATATATAGAGATACAGCCATGTAGCAAATGTAACAACGAGGCTTAGAAAAATACTTTTGAGGCTGGGCGGGCGCAGTGGCTCATGCTTGTAATCCCAGCACTTTGGGAGGCTGAGACAGCCAGTTCACTTGAGGTCAGGAGTTCAAGACCAGCCTGGCCAACATGGTATGGTAAAACCCTGTCTCTATTAAAATACATGCCAGGCATGGTGGCTCACGCCTGTAACCCTAGCACTTTGGGAGGCCAAGGCAGGTGGATCACCTGAGGTCAGGAGTTCAAGATCAGCCTGGCCAACATGATGAAACCTCGTCTCTACTACAGATACAAAAATTAGCTGGACGTGGTGGTGTGTGCCTGTAGTCCCAGCTACTTAGGAGGCTGAGGCAGGAGAATCCCTTGAACCTGGGAGGCAGAAGTTACAGTGAGCGGAGATTACACCACCGCACTCCAGCCTGGGTGATAGAGCGAGACCCTGTCTCAAAAGCAATAAACAAATAAACATAGACATACATACATACCTACAAATACAAATGCAAAAATTAGCCAGGTGTGGTGGCACGTGGCTGTAATCCCAGTTACTTGGGAGGCTGAGGCAGAAGAATTGCTTGAACCCAGGAGGTGGAGGCTGCAGTGAGCTGAGATCATGCCACTGCACTCCAGCCTGGGTGACAGAGCAAGACTTCATCACCAAAAAAAAAAAAAAACCACAACAAAAAAAGAACTTTGGGCCGGGCGTGGTGGCTCATGCCTGTAATCCCAGCACTTTCGGAGGCTAAGGTGAGCGGATCACAAGGTCAGAAGTTCGAGACCAGCCCTACCAAAATGGTGAAACACAGTATCTACAAAAAATACAAAATTAGCTGGACGTGGTGGCGCATGCCACCTGCTGCTTGGGAAGCTGAGGCAGGAGAATCACTTGAACCCAGGAGGCACAGGCTGCAGGGAGCTGAGATCGCGCCATTGCACTCCAGCCTGGGCAACAAGAGAAAAACTCCGTCTAAAAAGTAAAAATAAAAATAAAAACTTTGAAAAGACTTTAAAAAAAAAAGTACCTGCATAGAGAAATGCTGCACCTGCCCACTCCTCACACCCACCCTAGGCACTAACTATAGGACCCATTTATTTATTTATTTATTTATTTATTTATTTTTTGAGACGGAGTCTGGCTCTGTCGCCCAGGCTAGAGTGCTGTGGCCGGATCTCAGCTCACTGCAAGCTCCGCCTCCCGGGTTTACGCCATTCTCCTGCCTCAGCCTCTGGAGTAGCTGGGACTACAGGCGCCCGCCACCTCGCCCGGCTAGTTTTTTTTTTTTGTATTTTTTAGTAGAGACGGGATTTCATCGTGTTAGCCAGGATAGTCTCGATCTCCTGACCTCGTGATCCGCCTGTCTCGGCCTCCCAAAGTGCTGGGATTACAAGCTTGAGCCACCGTGCCCGGCCAGGACCCATTTATTAAACACATATTTGCAAACTCCACTCCAGTAAACAAGCCCCACACCCCCAAGAAAGTGACTAGAAATCTGTATATTTTACTCTGGGCCCCATCAGTTTCAGGTAGTTCAGGACACTTACTCTAGGCTGGCAGGCACACAGATGCCTTTCAGAACTTATTGGCCCACAGGTGACAACAGCCATCATGAGCAATTTCCATTCTGGAAAAAGATTAAACTCTGCCCTGAGCCCATGCTATTAAGAGGTCAAGTGACATTTTCTGACCTGAGTAATGCAAAGTAAATAAACCCAAAATTTCTAAAGAAAACAAAGCCGCTACGGCCAGGTGCAGTGGCTCACACCTGCAATCCCAGCACTTTCAGAGGCCTAGGTGGGTAGATCACTTGATGTCAGGAGTTTGAGACCAGCCTGGCCAACATGGTGAAACCCCATCTCTACTACAAATACAAAAATTAGCCGGGTGTGGTGGTGCACGCCTGTAGTCCCAGCTACTCAGGAGGCCGAGGCAGGAGAATCGCTTGAACCCGGGAGGCAGAGGTTGCAGTGATCAGAGACTGCACCACTGCACTCCAGCCTGGGTGACAGAGCGAGACCCTGTCTCAAAAACAATACATACATACATACATACATACATACATACATACAAAAACAAATACAAAATTTAGCCGGGTGTGGTGGCAGGTGCCTGTAATCCCAGCTACTTAGAAGGCTAAGGCAGGAGAATCACTGGAACCCGCTAGGCAGACGTTGCAGTGAGCGGAGATTGCACCACTGCACTCCAGCCTGGGCAACATAGCAAGACCCTGTCTCAAAAACAATACATACATACATACATATATACATACATACAAACAAACAAATACAAAAAATAAACAGGTGTGGTGGCAGACGCCTGTAATCTCAGCTACGCGGGAGGCTGAGGCTGGAGAATTGCTGGAACCCAGGAGGCAGTGGTTGAAGTGAGCTGAGAATGTACCATTGCACTCCAGCCTGGGCAACAAGAGCAAAACTCCATCTCATTAAAGGGAAAAAAAAAAAAAAAAAAAAGGCAAAATAAACCAAAAGCAAGCAGAAGGAAATAATAAAAAGCAAAAAAACCCAATTAAACTGAAAACAAAAACAGAGAAAAACCAATGAAACAAACAACTAGTTACTTGAAAAGATTAATAAAATTATCAATCTCAAGTAAGAATGATAGAGGAAAAAAGAGAAGGCAATTACCAACATCAACAATGAAGCAGAAGATATCACTAGATACTGCAGGCATCAAAAAAAAAATAAGGAAACACTATAAACAACTCTACACAGACAAATATGAATCAAACTAAACGAACAGATTCCTCTGAAAAAATACAAACTACAGCCAGGCGCGCGGTGGCTCACACCTGTAATCCCAGCACTTTGGGAGGCCGAGGCAGGCGGATCACGAGGTCAGGAGATCAAGACCATCCTGGCTAACATGGTGAAACCCTGTCTCTACTAAAAACACAAAAAATTAGCCAGGTGTGGTGGTGGGCGCCTGTAGTCCCAGCTACTCGGGAGGCTGAGGCAGGAGAATGGCGTGAACCTGGGAGGCAGAGCTTGCAGTGAGCCGAGATTGTGCCACTGCACTCCAGCCTGGGCGTCAGTGCCAGACTCCGTCTCAAAACAAACAAACTACTACAACTCATCCAATATGATATAATTTCTATTAAGACAATTTTTCTACAGACGCAGAGAGGGATAAAATGTTTTTAAAGACAGAAGTCCCAGCTACTCAGGAGGCTAAGGCAGGAGGTTGGCTTGGGCCCAGCAGTTCAAGGCTGTAATAAGCCATGATCACACCACTGTACTCTAGCCTCGGTGGCAGAGTGAGACTCTGTCTCAAAAGAAAAGAAAAAGAAAAAGAAAAAAAAAAGGAAAAGAAAAAGAAAAATAAAGAAGAAAAGAAAAGGAAGAAAATTATTAAGGAAATTGAATATGTAATTTTTTTTTTTTTTTGAGATGGAGCCTTGCTCTATTGCCTAGACTAGAATGTAGTGTCACAATCTCGGCTCACTATAACCTCCGCCTCCCAGGTTCAAATATTCTCCTGCATCAGCCTCCCAAGTAGCTGGGATTACAGGCTCCTGCCACCACGCCCAGCTAACTTTTGTTTTTCGTTTTTTTTTTTTTTTTTTGAGACGGAGTTTCGCTCTTTTTGCCCAGGCTGGAGTGCAATGGCGTGATCTCGGCTCACCGCAACCTCCGCCTCCTGGGTTCAAGTGATTCTCCTGCCTCAGCCTCCCGAGTAGCTGGGATTACAGGCATGCGCCACCATGCCTAATTTTGTATTTTTAGTAGAGACGGGGTTTCGCCATGTTGGCCAGGCTGGTCTTGAACTCCTGACCTCAGGTGATCCGCCCACCTCAGCCTCCCAAAGTGCTGGGATTACAGGTGTGAGCCATGGTGCCCGACCCTGAATTTGTAATTTTAAAACTCCCACAGAAAAAAATCTACAGGCCGAATGACATGAGTGGTGAGTTCTACCAATCTTTTTTTTTTTTTTGCAGAAGGAGTTGGCCAGGCTGGTCCTGAACTCCTGACCTCAAGTGATCCACCCGCCTTGGCCTCCCACAGTTCTGGGATTACAGGCATGAGCCACCACCAGGCACAAACTCTTCCAGAAAGCAGACGAGGAGGAAACACATCCCGATTCATTTTGTTTTAATACACTGAATTTTCTTTATTTCATGTTTTACCTATTTTTCTTTTTTTTTTTTTTTCATTTTTCTTTTTCAGAAATGGGGTCTTGCTATGTTGCCCAAGCTGGATTTGAACTCTTGGGCTCAAGCAATCCTCCCGCCTCAGCCTCCTGAGTAGCTGGCACTATAGGCATTTGCCACCACACTTGCCTCCAATTCATTTTATTAAGGTAGCATTATCCTGATACCAAAATCAAACCAAGATATTACAACAAAACTATAGACCAGTATCTATCATGAAAACAGACACAGAAATCTTTAACAAAACATGATCAAACAGAATTCAGCAAATTATATTAAAAGAAACATATACCATGACCAAGTGGTACTTATTCCACAGATGCAAGGAAAGCTCAATATCTGAAAATTAATCAGGTCAATATTTGAAAATTAACCATATTAACAGGCTACAGAACAAAAATCATATGATCATACCAATTGATGCAGAGAAAGTATCTGACAAAATTCAACACCAATTCATAACAAAAAAACTCTCAGAAAAATAGGAATGGAGGGGAACTTCTTCAACTTGATAAAGAGCATCTACCAAAAAACCCCACAGCTAACATTTACTGGTGACAAACTGAGTGTTTTATCCTTAAGAACAGAAACAAGGCAAAGAATGTCCACTATCACCATTCGTACACAACATAATGCTAGAAATTATAGCTAGTGCAATAAAGTGAGAAAAAAGTATAGTGGCTAGACAGAGTGGCCCATGCCTGTAATCCCAGCACTTTGGGAGGCTGAGGCCAGTGTATCACCTGGGTCAGGAGTTCAACACCAGCCTGACTAACATGGTGAAACCTCATCTCTACTAAATACAAAAAATTAGCCGGTGTGGTGGCAGGCACCTGTAATCCCAGCTACTCAGGAGGCTAAGGCAGGAGAATCGCTTGAACCCGGGAGGCGGTGGTTGTAGTGAGCCAAGATCAAGCCACTGCACTCCAGCCTGGGCAACAAGAGTGAAACTCTGTCTCAAAAAACAAAACAAAAACAAACCAAAAAAAAGTATGGCATACGGATTGAAAAGAAAAAATAAAACTGCCCTTATTTGCAGATCACATAATTGTCTATGTAGAAAATGCCAAGGAATCTGTAAGAAAACTCCTTACAGTCCTATATTAGTTCTATAATAAGTGAGTTCAACAAGGTCACAGAACACAAAAACATTCAAAAATCAATTGTATTTCTATATACTGCAATAACCATGTGGACACCAAAATTAAAAATATAGTATCATTTAAACTATTCAAAAAATTACTTAGGTGTAAATGTTTTTTTTTTTTTGAGATGGAGTCTCGCTCTGTCACCCAGTCTGGAGTGCAGTGGCATGATCTTGGCTCACTGCAAGCTCCAACTCCCAGGTTCACGCCATTCTCCTGCCTCAGCCTCCTGAGTAGCTGGGACTACAGGCACCCACCACCATGCCCGGCTACTTTTTTTTGTATTTTTAGTAGAGATGGGGTTTCACTGTGTTAGCCAGGATGGTCTCGATCTCCTGACCTCATGATCCACCCATCTCGGCCTCCCAAAGTGCTGGGATTACAGGCATGAGCCACCACGCCCGGCCCACTTAGGTGTAAATCTAACAAACATGTACAGAATGTGTATGCTGAAAACTATGCATACACCTGTGATCCCAGCTACGCAACAGGCTGACGGAGGAACCCAGGAATTTGACACCAGCCTTGGCGACATAGTAATTTAAAAAAACAATAAGGGCAGGGTGCAGCAGCTCATACCTATAATCCCAACACTCTGGGAGGCTGAGGCAGAAGGATCACTTGAGCCCAGGAGTGAGAAACCAACCTGGGCAACATAGTAAGACCTCATCTCTGCAAAAATTTTTTAAATTAGCCAAGTGTGGAGGCATGTACCTGTGGCCTCAGTTACTTGGAAGGCTGAGGTGGGAGGATCACTTGAGCCTGGCAAGTCAAGGCTCAGTGAGTCACTTTCACACCACTGTACTCCAGCCTGGGCAACAGAGCAAGACCTTGTCTCAAAAATAATGGTAATAATCTTAAAATTAAAAAAAAAAAAAAAAGCAGGGGGCGGTGGCTCACGCCTGTAACCCCAGCACTTTGGGAGGCCGAGGCGGGCGGATCACAAGGTCAGGAGATTGAGACCATCCTGGCTAACACGGTGAAACCCTGTCTCTACTAAAAATACAAAAAAGTAGCCGGGCGTGGTGGCGGGCGCCTGTAGTCCCAGCTACTCAGGAGGCTGAGGCAGAAGAACAGCACGAACCCAGGAGGCGGAGCTTCCAGTGAGCCGAGATCGCACCACTGTACTCCAGCCTGGGCGACAGAGCCAGACTCCTTCTCAAAAAAAAAAAAAGGCTGTATTGGTGGAGGGACAGATACATAGACCAATGGAATATAATAGGGAATCCAGAAATAGACCTACACAAATATACCCAAGTGATTTTTGACAACAATGCAAAAACAATTCAATGGGGAAAAAATTGCCTTTTCAACAAATGGTACAACCCAGATGTCCTTCAATGGATGAATGATTAAACAAACTATGGTACATGCATACCATGGAATACTAATGAACAATAAAAATGAATGAACTATGGATACGCTCAACAACTTGGATAATTTCCAAGCAATCTTGCTAAGTGAAAAAAAAAAAAGCCAACCCCAAAAGGTTACATACGATATGATTTCATTTTTATAACATTCTTGAAATGACAAAATTATAGAAAGAGAGAACAGATTAGTGGGTGCCAGGAGTTACAGAAGGGGGTCAGAGTGTGAGGGAGGTAGACGTGGCTATAAAAGGACAACATAAAATATCCTGTGGTAATGGAAACGTTCTGTACCCTGACTATACCATTTTCAATATCCTGCCTGTGATATATTGTACTACAGTTTTGCAAGATGTTACCATGGGGGGAACTGGGTAACTGTACATAGGATCCCTCTTCTAACAACTGAATGTGAATCCACAATTATCTCAAAAAATCTTTTAAATCTTAAGATAAATTTGAATGTGAATTTTAAATCTGACAGTGAGACTGTCTCAAAAAAAAAGCTTTAAATTTCTTTTTTTTTGCGACAGGGTCTCATTCTGTGGCCCAGGCTGGAGTGTAATGGCACAATCACAGCTCACTGCAGCCTCAACCTCCCAGGCTCAAGTGATCCTCCCACCTCAGCTTCCGAAGTAGCTGGGACCACAGGCATGTGCCACCACACCTGGCTAATGTTTTTGTATCTGTAGAGACAGTTTCACCATGTTGCACCAGCCTGGTCTTAAAATCCTGGGCTAAAGCAATCCACCCACCTCGGCCTCTCAAACTTCTGGGATTTCACCATGTGCCACCAGGCTTGGCCAAGAATTTTTAATGCCTAAAGGACACCATAAAGAAAGAAAAAAATGGCTAACCACAGCCTGGTCAATGCATGTGATAGGTAATGAATCCTTATCAAAAAACTCAAGCAACCCAAAACAGTAAAAATAGGCTGAAGATAGGACGAACGAACCAACAAGTAATTCACATAGAAGAAAACCTGAATAGCAGTAAACTTACAAAAAGGATGCTCAACCTTACCAATAATCAGGGAAAAGAAAATTAAAGTAACAGCAAAAACCTTTCCACACCAATCAGATGGGCCAAAATGTTCCAATGTGACACCACTGAGGAGATAGGACCATATGGCTGTTGGTGGGAGTGTGAGCTGCCCCAACACCTTGGAGAAGACTCACCATTCAGCTGGGCCCTTCCACTCCTAGGCACACAGACAGAGGAAACTGCAAACATATATGGAGAGATGGCACAAGCATGTTCACTGCAACACTGGAAAGTTAAAAATAATCCTAAAGTCGGTAGGCCAGGCGCAGTGGCTCACACCTGTAATCCCAGCACTTTGGGAGGCCTAGGCAGGCGGATCATGAGGTCAGGAACCCGAGATAAGCCTGGCCAACATGGTGAAACCCCGTCTCTACTAAAAATACAAAAATTAGCCAGGTGTGGTGGCAGGCACCTGTAATCCCAGCTACTTAGAGGCTGAGGCAGGAGAATCGCTTGAACCCGGGAGACAGAGGTTACAGTGAGTCAAGATCACGCCACTGCATTCCAGCGTGGGGAGACAGATCAAGACTCTGTCTCAAAAAAAAAAAAAAAATGCTTAGTGAAAAGTGCCCACTGCAGAACACAGAATACCATTAAGGTAAAATGTTTATGGGAGGCTGAGGCAGGAGAATCGCTTGAGCCCAGGAGGCAGAGGTTGCAGTGAGCTGAGATCGCACCACTGTACTCCAGCCTGGGCAACAAGAGCAAAACTCTCAAAAAAAAAAAAAAGAAAGAAAGAAACAACATTAAGGTGTGACAAAGCAGTTGGGTGGCAGATACTTAGGGGTATATGATGTTAGGCTATGTTCTCTACTGAGTACTTGAAACACATGAAGGTACAGAGCTTGACTGAATCCTGTGATCTCAAAAATTTTTAAAAATCCTAAAACAGCCAGCAACTCTTGCTCTATTTCACTATCTTCTTAGGACTAGAAAGCCCTGTCTTCATGTACATGTTCAGCAAATTCTGAACAACAACAAAAAGCCCTATCTCAGCCCCTGGGCTTCTGCCCTGCCCATCACCCCATCTCTGTCCACCTCTATCTCTTAGTGTCTGTGTCACACACGTTTACACAAACCCCTGACCCCAAAAGCAATGTCTGCATACATCCTTAGTTCCTAAGACACTACTTCCCCCTTAAAGTCTCAGAAAAACATACTGAGCTGCTCTACAAAGGTATGAGAAAGCAAATGAAATTCACCTGCCATAGAAAGTTAGGTGTCTTACAATTTAGCACAATATAATTTTATTGATTCCTCTCATCAATGTGAGATAAGCAATAGGAAAAACATTATCCTCTTTCCCCTCTACTACCTTGTCCCACACTCCAAGGCCCATGGGACCAGGTGGCTCTCACAGGATTTCAGACCCATTCCTCAGCAGGAACCTTCCCCCGCTGCCATCAGTAGATGGCTGGGTCACTTTTGCCCACCACAGGCTCACCAGCAATGTTAAGTGCCACACTCACCAAAAGGGACCAAATGACCATGTACATAGAGGGTGAAGCCCTATGGGCATCAGTTCCAAGAACCATTTAACTTCCAGTGATGTCTGATGGGTCCTCCACCAGGAACTCCTTCTCAACAACCAGCGTTCCCAGTACTCTGGTGAGGATGTTCTCCTCAGGTCTCTCTCTAGAAAGTGTTCCAAATTGAACGTTTTTCTTCAACTCTTTTCTGTGTAGTTTTGTTTTGATTTTTTGGTCGCCCAGGCTGGAAATGGTATAATCACAGCTCACTGCAGCCTCAACCTCTGGTCTCAAGCAAACCTCCTATCAGCCTCTCAAGTAGCTGGAACTACAGGTGTATGCCGCCACACCAGGCTAATTTTTAAATTTTTTTGAAGAGATACAGACTATATTAACCAGGGTGGTTTCAAACTCATGGGCTCAAGCAATTCTCCTGCCTTGGCCTCCCAAAGTGTTGGGATTACAGGTGTGAATCACTGTGCCTGGACTACAGTTTTCTTCACTGCTGCATCGTGTGTTTTCTTTACTGGCCTTTTCCCTATGCATTTTAATCCTTTTTTTTTTTTTTTTTTTTTTGGAGAGGAAGTCTCGCTCTGTCACCCAGGCTGGAGTGCAGCGGCGTAACCTCGGCTCACTGCAATCTCTGCTTGAGAATTGCCTCAAGCAATTCTCCCGACCTCAGCCTCCCAAGTAGCTTAGACTACAAGCACCTGCCACCATGCCTGGCTAATTTTTGTATTTTTTAGTAGAGACAGTTTCGCCGTGTTGGCCAGGCTGGTCTTGAACTCCTGACCTCAGATGATCCGCCCACCTCGGCCTCCCAAAGTGCCGGAATTACAGGCATGAACCACTACGCCCAGCCGCATTTTAATTCTAATTTAGTAAATGGCTCAGCTCAACCAACACCCTCACAAGACTGTAAGTTGTGGGAGAGCAGGGATACATCTGTTGCAATCACTAATATGTGCCCAGTACTCTTCCAGTGCCAGACATATACCATACACCTAATAAATGAATGGGGAGACACAGGACCTTTCTTTTAGCTTCTTTCCATCATCTTTAGTCTTTACTTCACTTATTAGATCCAGCTGATCTTTCACTATTCTAAGCTGATTGTGAATTTTAAAATTCTCAGCTTCTTTGAAAACAGAGTCAGTTATAAGACACACCCTGCCTTACCAGGAACTTAAGCTGTCTGCTATCTGCGGACACATGACGACATGGGGTGTCTGTTTCATGGGCATGACTAAGTGCTCTGCATTTAGCAGGCGGGCGATGTTCAGGGCACAACTCCATCTACTATGTGTTGGTTTTCCATGCTCTAAGGAGAAAAATTCTTTTGCAACTTGGTAATAAAACACCCTTTTGTCTTTCTGATGCTGGCTTCCTATAAGCAAGGGTCATGTCTGCCTGTGCTAGGAATCTGATAGGTAGCATCCGTATACTTATATCAGAATGTACCTCCAGAAGTTTTTTTTTACACAGTTTCATACTCAAAAACTCGGTCATTCAGATAGAGGCACTACAGAGATCCTCCACCTCGTGGTTCAGAGACCAAGTTTCAAACAGAGGTAAACACTCATTTGTGGTTGCCTACAGCTTGGTGGCCAGAAAATGTAGGAGAAAATAGTGTGGGAACCACAGAAAGATTCTGGCCACAGCCACCTAGTCTTCCTGACACAGCTATCCACTGTAACACCTCACACTCATTCACATTATATCCTCTAAAAGAGTAGGAAGTGCTCAAGGCAGCCCAAGAACATGTCTTAGCTGGATTCACCACTGGCTGAGAGGAGCTACCGAAGCTCTCCTTTTTGAGTAGTGGAAATGGGAACCTTATTCCTCTATGCCAGCACCCAGTGCAGTACCCACAACTGAGTCTAAGCTCTCAGCACTGCCCCAGGCCCCAGACCTTGAGACTCACTGCAGATAAACACCCTCAGCCAGAAGAACCAGAGCTAGTTGGGGTAGGCCCAGTAAGTGGCTCGCATCTGCCAATGACCAGGCGCTCCCTTCCTCCCAGTTGTAATATGTGGGACTCTCAAGTGATGGGCAGAAGTAAAATGCCAGGCCAGGCACAGTGACTCACGCCTGTAATCCCAGCACTTTGGTGGGAGGCTGAGGTGGGTGGATCACGAGGTCAGGAGTTCAAGACCAGCCTGGCCAACATGGTGAAATCCTGTATCTACTAAAAATACAAAAATTAGCCAGGCATGGTGGCAGGCACCTATAATCCCAGCTACTGGGGAGGCTGAAGCAGGAAAATTGCTTGAACCTGGGAGGTGGAGGCTGCAGTGAGCCAAGATCACACCGCTGTACTCCAGTCTGGGTGACAGAAGAAGATTCTGTCTCAAAAAAAAAAAAAAAAAAAAAAGTAAAGTAAAATGTCAAGTTATCAATGGTACCTAAAAGGTAGTGACTTTTGTAGCCAAAGTATATTAAAGCTGCCCTAGAGGCAGGTATATTTAAAGTATATATCAGATCAGTCATCAGGGAAATAACTAGGAAATCAAAACATTATACAGTAACTGGCAAGCACACCAGGCATCCAAGGGTAAGGTTCAGCAGGTAAGGATCCCACTGGACCCTCCCGTCACCATCACCAATACCATTCCCCAGGAAGATGCAAACCAAAGGATGTTGCTTGGTGGAAGGAAAGGGGAGATGCCCATGAAGAGCCAGGCCCTTATGACCCCATTCTGTCCAGAAAGCCTTATGGAACAGACAGCTCTGTTCCACTCAGACTGCCTCCCCAGAGCTATGAGTGCCCCATGCACACAGGGAGCTCAGTTAATAAATGCTCTCCACTCAATAGATGTGAGGAACAAATGCACATGTGGCACCAACTCAATTTGCAATAAACTTAATGTTTCCTCATCCACAGAAAAACTCAGTGAAAGAAACTTTCAGATATATATTTTTTGTTTGTTTGTTTTGTTTTGTTTTTTGAGACAGAGTCTCGCTCTGTCGCCCAGGCTGGAGTGCAGTGGCGCGATCTCGGCTCACTGCAAGCTCCGCCTCCCGGGCTCACGCTATTCTCCTGCCTCAGCCTCCTGAGTAGCTGGGACTACAGGCGCCCGCCACCACGCCCGGCTAATTTTTTGTATTTTTAGTAGAGACCGGGTTTCAAACCGTGTTAGCCAGGATGGTCTCGATCTCCTGACCTCGTGATCCGCCTGCCTCGGCCTCCCAAAGTGCTGGGATTACAGGCGTGAGCCACCACGCCCAGTCCTCAGATATATATATATATTTTTTTTTTTTAACTACCTTTGTTTAGTTTTAAGACAGGGTATCACTATGTTGCCCAGGCTACAGTGCAGTGGCTTTTCACAGAAACAATTATACCTCACCAGCCTTGAACTCCCCAGTGATCCTCCCGCCTCAGCCTCCCAAATAGGAGACTACAAGCACAGGACCTGGCTCTGAAACTTTCAGACATTTTAACCTAAAAACTCTGAAAGAACAGCTCTCTACTAGTTTTTGCTTCCCAAGAATAAAGGAAAAGTCGGGGGACTCAACCCACTATTAACCACACAAGGCCGGGCGCGGTGGCTCAAGCCTGTAATCCCAGTACTTTGGGAGGCCGAGACGGGCGGATCACGAAGTCAGGAGATCGAGACCACCCTGGCTAACACGGTGAAACCCCATCTCTACTAAAAATTACAAAAAACTAGCCGGGCGAGGTGGCGGGTGCCTGTAGTCCCAGCTACTCGGGAGGCTGAGCCAGGAGAATGGCATGAACCCGGGAGGCGGAGCTTGCAGTGAGCTGAGATCCGGCCACTGCACTCCAGCCTGGGTGACAGAGCAAGACTCCGTCTCAAAAAAAAAAAAAAAAAACACCACACAAAATTTGGCAGAGGTAGCCCATCCCACCACTCCTAGGAGCCCCTACTCCCAAATAGCTACGTCACCTAAAAATAGTACTTATGCTGTTAAATTGCTATCATTTGCCACAGTAATTAAAATATTTAAAGAATGGTCAGGTACAGTGGCACACACCTAGAATCCCAGTACTTTGGCAGGCTGAGGTGGGCAGAATGCTTGAGCCCAGGAGTTCAAGGGCAGCCTGGGCAACATGGCGAAACTCTGTTTCTACAAAAAAGTACAAAAATTAGCCAGGCATGGTGGCGCATGCCTGTAATCATAGTTACTTGGGAGGCTGAGGTGACTGAATTGCTTGAACCCAGGATGGTGAGACTGCAGTGAGATTACAACACTGCACTCCAGCCTGGATGACACAGCAAGACCCTATCTCAAAATAAATAATAAATAAATAAAAATAAAGAAAATGGGATATTCATTTTAAAACCAGATTAAAATAATAAAATTCCATGTTCCTGTTGTAAATGTTTTGGAAAACACAAAAAGCAGAAATATTAACCACTTCAGGTTCAATCTAGCAAAAAACACTTTGATACTCAGAAGTTAAATATTAACTGTCAGTCCAACATTAATGTAGTTTCTGAAAGGTTAACCAGTTTAAAACTTCTCAATATGATGGCCAACAGGATGTACTCAACACAATGGAAAACAATGGTGTGAAGTCATTGTTTATTTGAGCTCCAAATATCAAAAAAAAAACCCGTCAGATTTCTCTGCTTCTAGTTCAAAACAGGCCTTTTTGACTCCTTGGCATCAAATGAGAAACGTCTAAAGCCAAGTGACTGGTGAAGATTCAAGGTATCACCCTAAAATTGCTCAGTTCAGGGGGTAGATAAGGTTTCCCTGACATGGGACAGGTTCCTACCTAAACTGCAGGCAATGTGGAAATACCACCAGCGATATGGAGGCAGCCCCAGGACCATCAGGGAGCTAGAGGACCAACCAAAGGAAGTCAGGGTCACATATACAGCAAGAGATTTAAAGGTAAAAATATGTGGGAGAAAAAATACCACCCCTGAGAGGCAAGCACTACACAACATTCTATCAAACAGAAAAGCTACTTTGAACACTTCTCTCACTTGGAAAATTCTTGCAAATTCTCACTTATCACAGATAAATCAAGGGCAGTGGCTTCTGCTAGCGGTGATTTGGTTTTTTCCAACAAAGACAGGAAGCAAAGGTTTAAAACCTGGGTATAAATCCACCCAGGTGCAGACATGTTCTAGGGAAAGGGAAGAAAGGCAAGGTTCAAAACCCAGGGCTGAACAGTCATTCTCCACTGAACCATGGCTTTTAATCTGAGTAGATTTTAACATGGTACGTGTTGGGGCTCACCGAAAGAATTCCTTCTACATTCCACTGAAGTCCATACACTGTGTTAAACATTATTCATTACCGAACAGTATACTTGACTTTGAAGATGGTAAGTTTTATATAGTGCTTTTTACAATTTAAAAAGGTGAGTTTGGGGTTTGTTTTTTGTTTTGTTTTGTTTTGAGAGACAGTCTCTCATCTATCACCCAGGGTGGAGTACAGTGGTACAATGAACCTCTGTAACCTCGAACTCCTGGGCTCAAGTGATCCTTCTGCCTCAGCCTCCCACAGCTGGGACTACTGGTTCACACCACCATGCGTGGTTCATTTTTTAATTTTTTTTTTTTTTTTTTTTTTTTGAGATGCAGTCTTGCTCTGTCACCTAGGCTAGAGTGCAGCGGCACAATCTCAGCTCACTGCAACCTCTGCCTCCTGGGTTCAAGCGATTCTCTCGCCTCAACCTCTTAAGTAGCTGGGATTATAGGCGCCCACTATGACGCCCGGCTAATTTTTGTATTTTTAGTAGAGATGGGGTTTCACCATGTTGGCCACGATGGTCTTGAACTCCTGATCTCAGGTGATCTGCCCACCTCGGCCTCCCAAAGTGCTGGGATTATAGGTGTGAGTCATCAGGCTGGGCCATTTTTTTAGTTTTTATTTTGTAGAGACAGGGTCTCACTATGTTGCCCAGGCTAGTCTCAAACTCCTGGCTCAAACAATCCTCCTGCCTCAGCCTTCCCAAGCACTGGGATTATAGGGACAAGCCACTACACCCAGCCCCTAAGAAAAACCATTTTTAATGGTTAAGATGGCATATTAATACGTAAGCCTGGGCAACACAGTGACACCCCCATCCCTACAAAAAAAAAAAATTTAGGCCAGGCGTAGTGGCTCACACCTATAATCCCAACACTCTGGGAGGCCAAGGAAGGCAGATCACAAGGTCAAGAGATGGAGACCATCCTGGCCAATATGGTGAAACCCTGTCTCTACTAAAAATACAAAAAAAATTAGCCGGGCGTGGTAGGCGCACGCCTATAGTCCCAGCTACTCAGGAGGCTGAGGCAGGAGAATTGCTTGAACCTGGGAGGCGGAGGTTGCGGTGAGTCGAGATTGCGCCACTGCACTCCAGCCTGGGTGACAGAGTGAGACTCAATCTCAAAAAAAAAATAAGTAAAATAAAATTTTTTAAAAATTTTTAAAAATTAGCGAGGTATATGGGCATGCACCTGTAGTCCCAGCTACTCGGCCTGAGGTGGGAGGACTGCTTGGTCCAGGAGGTCGAGACTGAAGTGAGCCATGATTCCACCACTGTGCTCCAGCCTGGGTGACAAAGCAAGACCTTGTCTCAAAATAGATAAATAAATAAATACACCATCTTTGTTACGTATATTTTGCCACAATATTTTAGAAAACATCACTTAGAGTTACATCAATTAGACTTCAGAAGAAAATAATTTAGGAGGCTTTTAGGGGCATATCCCCGTGATGACATGCTCCAGTCCTTTAATTACCAGTGCCCAGGTAAGACACTGAAGACAGAAAAGGATAAACTGAGGCCAAGGACAAGGACCAGGCCTAACCATCCATTTCGGTTTCTGTTTTTTTTTTGTTTTTTGAGACAGAGTCTCACTCTGTCGCCCAGGTTGGAGTGCAGTGGCGACATCTCGGCTCACTGCAACCTCTGCCTTCCGAGTTCAAGCGATTCTCCTGCCTCAGCCTCCTGAGTAGCTGGGGCTACAGGTGCCTGCCACCATGCCCAGCTAATTTTTGTATTTTTAGTAGAGACAGGGTTTTACCATATTGGCCAGGCTGTTCTCGAACTCCTGACATTGTGATCCGCCCATTTCAGGCTCCCAAAGTGCTGGGATTACAGGCATGAGCCACTGCGCCTGGCCCTAACTGTCCATTTGGCTGCAGCAGCTAGAGTGGGAGGTGGAGTAGTGGTGGGGGAATAAGTATGAGAGGTGGGTGGCCAGACTCAGCAGAATCCAAGTGGGAATGAATTACCACATCCTTGTACCCGTGTGGCATCCAAAAATGCAATTAAAGCAAACTACAATTCTCTGAAGACAGCCCAACAATTAACACTTCAGCACATGTTTACCAACTACCTACCCTGTGCTAGGTGTGAGGCTTTATTTGCTACAGATGTAGTCTTTCCAAGTTTCACACAAAAATATTCAATTAAGGTTTATATACATTACTAAATCAGGAAACACAAGTGGTAACAAACCAAGTATTTATACTAATACATTATAAACAGTCATTTTCCAAGTGCTTACTGTAACAGAAACTAGAAGTTGCCTTCTGACTTCCCGAAACTCCCCCTGGCCATCCTATCCCCTCCCCAACTCAGTACAAAGGTACAGTGGGGCTATGCTGGGGGGGGCAGGATGATCAGTGTCTACTGGGGGTCAAGGCTGGATGCCAATGGTTCCCTTGAGAGAAAAGGGGGAGAACAGGTCCACTACAGGAGTCTTGACAGCACTTACTCTGCTGCTTTCTCTCCAAGTAGATGCCTGGCACCAAGCAGGTACTCAGCAGATGCCCACAGAGTATAGGAAAGGAACTTCCACTAAATCCCCTAAATAATTCACCAAGTGGCCAGGTGCCAGTGGCTCACACATGTAATCCCAGCACTTTGGGAGGCCGAGGCGGGCGAATCACAAGGTCAAGAGATCAAGACCATCCTGACTAACGGTGAAACCCCGTCTCTATTAAAAATACAAAAACTAGCTGGGCGTGGTGGCACGCATCTGTAGTCCCAGCTACTTGGGAGGCTGAGGCAGGAAAATCACTTGAACCTGCGAGGCGGAGGTTGCAATGAGCCAAGATCACGCCACTGTGCTCCAGCCTGGATGACAGTGCGAGACTCTGTCTTCAATAATAACAATAATAATAATAATAATAATAATAATAATTCACCAAGCATAATGGCAATGATCACCTGATTTCACACTTTGAAGTTCAATGCTGAGCTTTCTGGTTTTTCCATTACACTACAAAAGATTAAAAGTAAGTGCCACAGCTCAAAATTAATATGCTAATCTAGCAATGATGAATTAAATTTTTTTTTTTTTTTGAGAGGGAGTCTCGCACTGTCGCCCAGGCTGGAGTGCAGTGGCCGGATCTCAGCTCACTGCAAGCTCCGCCTCCCAGGTTTACGCCATTCTCCTGCCTCAGCCTCCCTATAGCTGGGACTACAGGCGCCCGCCACCTCGCCCGGCTATTTTTTTTGTATTTTTTAGTAGAGACGGGGTTTCACTGTGTTAGCCAGGATGGTCTCGATCTCCTGACCTCGTGATCCGCCCGTCTCGGCCTCCCAAAGTGCTGGGATTACAGGCTTGAGCCACCGCGCCCGGCCTGATGAATTAAATTTAGAAAAAGTGTGCTGGCTGCTGGCCTTTCTGACCTAATTGGCTAATTAGACTCCAAAAACAGAGAAGTGAGGTGAAATGTCAGTGAAACTCCAGGCAACCCAGCCCTTGACCCTGCCAGCAGCTCTGTAATAAAGGCCTGGGGCCCTAAGCACAATGCCTCAGGAGCCAAACGGGTATGTGGGAGTTCTTGCATATTCACTATAGAGTATTTATCTAGGCAAATGCTTCAATCTTCATTGTCTGAAGTTGTGACTTGCTTTTAGCCTCATTCTTGTTTTTGGCTACATTCTTCATGTTCAACCATCAAAAACATTTCACCCATGCCAGAAACTGCCATATCAACACACTTTGTTTATAAAAGAACAAGACAAAACTAGCACCCACTCCCTTTGCTCAGGCTTTCCTTCCTGCTAACAGAATTCCTTCCCTCCCACAGATGGTTCTAATTGGCCCTTTTACCTGCTTCAGCCTTACCAGAGCAACAAATTCTAAAAAATCACAAACTTCTCTAACTGACGTGCTTCCAAAAACTTGAGCAAAAGAGCCAAAAGACATTCTTCCATTCTCGCAATCCCTGCTCTGCAAAGCTACAGCCATTCTATGATCAGTGAAATGACGGGCCAGGCCAACACTATGGACAGTGATGCCCACCACACCTGATTTCAGAATCAGGCTTGCATAGAAGGACATCAGAGAGCACGAGCTCCCAGTGACCTGGTGAACACAAGGCTCCTGGGCCAGGCCCCACTAGCTTCCACATTGCTGGCCTTCCCCAGCAAAGGATGTTGGGCTGCTTGTTAAAGACCATAGCATATATCTGGAGATATGTCCAGTTCGGGCTCTTCTTATACAAAGTAAGACCAAGAAAACCCATTATCCTGGCCGGGCGCGGTGGCTCAAGCCTGTAATCCCAGCACTTTGGGAGGCCGAGACGGGCGGATCACGAGGTCAGGAGATCGAGACCATCCTGGCTGACACGGTGAAACCCCGTCTCTACTAAAAAAATACAAAAAAACTTAGCCGGGCGAGGTGGCGGGCGCCTGTAATCCCAGCTACTGGGGAGGCTGAGGCAGGAGAATGGCGTAAACCCAGGAGGTGGAGCTTGCAGTGAGCTGAGATCCGGCCACTGCACTCCAGCCTGGGCGACAGAGCGAGACTCCGTCTCAAAAAAAAAAAAAAAAGAAAAGAAAACCCATTATTCTCAAGGGCTTTCCTCCTCCTCAAAACTTCAGGGGATCCTCAGCTGCTATCTGCCACACAGAATTTACACCCAGATTAACAAGACTGAAGAAATCCTTAAAAATGCCCTTGCTCTCACCTTCTTCTGTCTCCATCTCCTTTCTGTGGTCTTTGATCATTCTCTCAGCACACAGGAAAAAGCGGGATTGCATTCCATACTAATTATTTGGAAATTAATTCCTGCATTTTAGAACCCAAGGATTAAAAATGAAAAGCAGGCAAGGCAGTGGTTCATGCCTGTAATCCCAGCACTTTGGGAGGCTAAGGTGGATGGATTGCTAGAGCCCAGGAGTTTGAGACCAGGCTGGGCAACACAGAGAGACCATCTCTACAAAATATTTTTTAAAATTAGCTGAGTGTGGTGACGCATGCCTAAAATCTCAGCTACTCAGGAGGCTGAAGTGGGAGGATCGCTTGAGCCCGGGAGGTTGAGGTTGCAGTGAGCTGTGATCATGCCACTGCACTCCAGCCAGTGTGACACAGCAAGACCCTGTCGTCTCAAAAAAAAAAAAAAGAAAACAAAAATAATGATTTACATAAAGACTGGAAAGGAATTCTGCAGGGTATTTATGTGCTCACATCAGAAGCCAACTGAAGATACACGAGAAACAAAGATAAAGCATCTGAAGAATTAAGCTGTGGGCTGGTGGGATCTCCATCCACCTGAACTGTAGGAGTCAATCCATGCCTGAGTGGCCCAACCTAGAAATTCAGGAGATCCCAGGGCTATTTGGAAGAAGAAAACACCTTCCAAAGGCCAGGCGCAGTGGCTCACGCCTGTAATCCCAGCACTTTGGGAGGCCGAGACGGGTGGATCACTAGGTCAGGAGATCGAGACCACCCTGGCTAACATGGTGAAACCCTGTCTCTACTAAAAATACAAAAAACTAGCCGGGCATGGTGGCAGGCGCCTGTAGTCCCAGCTACTCGGGAGGCTGAGGCAGGAGAATGGCCTGAACCCGGGAGGCGGAGCTTGCAGTGAGCTGAGATCCGGCCACTGCACTCCAGCCTGGGCCACAGAGCAAGACTCCGTCTCAAAAAAAAAAAAAAAAAAAGAA
>NC_037669.1:90719932-90720425 GCF_003255815.1 Theropithecus gelada
AAAAAAAAAAAAAAAAAAAAAGAAAACACCTTCCACGCATCAGCAGATTAAGGCCACCACTGAAAAGTACCTTGGAGCTGCTACTCCCCCTCCCCATCCAGTACTTAGAAATATATAAATTACAACAGCACCCTTTTGATAAGATGAAGATCTCCTGCATTTATCCCTTTTTAAATTTTCCTTTAAAGATACAGGGTCTCGAGGCCGGGCGCGGTGGCTCAAGCCTGTAATCCCAGCACTTTGGGAGGCCGAGACGGGCGGATCACGAGGTCAGGAGATCAAGACCATCTTGGCTAACACGGTGAAACCCCGTCTCTAAAAAAAAAAAAATACAAAAAACTAGCCGGGCGAGGTGGCGAGCTCCTGTAGTCCCAGCTACTTGGGAGGCTGAGGCAGGAGAATGGCGTGAACCCGGGAGGCGGAGCTTGCAGTGAGCTGAGATCCGGCCACTGCACTCCAGCCTGGGCAACAGAGCGAGACTCCGTCTCAAAAA
>NC_037669.1:90720524-90751629 GCF_003255815.1 Theropithecus gelada
CAAAAAAAAAAAAAAAAAAAAAAAAAGGGCCGGGCGCGGTGGCTCACGCCTGTAATCCCAGCACTTTGGGAGGCCGAGGCGGGCGGATCACAAGGTCAGGAGATCGAGACCACGGTGAAACCCCGTCTCTACTAAAAATACAAAAAATTAGCCGGGCGCGGTGGCGGGCGCCTGTAGTCCCAGCTACTCAGGAGGCTGAGGCAGGAGAATGGTGGGAACCCGGGAGGCGGAGCTTGCAGTGAGCCGAGATCGCGCCACTGCACTCCAGCCTGGGCGACAGAGCGAGACTCCGTCTCAAAAAAAAAAAAAAAAAAAAAAAAAGATACAGGGTCTCACTCCGTCACCTGGGCTGGAGTGCAGTGACACAATGATGGCTCACTGCAGCCTCGCCCTCCCAGGCTCAAGTGATCCTCCCACCTCAGCTTCCCAAATAGCTGGGATTACAAGCATAGCACCACCACACTTGGCTAATTTTTTATCTTTTGTAGAGATGGGGCCTCACCACGTTGCCCAGGCTGGTCTCAAATTCCTGGGCTCAAGCAATTCTCCCACCTCAGCCTCCTAAAATGCTGGGATTATAGGCATAAGCCACCACATTCAGTCCAAATCATTATTTCAACTGGGAGCTAACTACTTAAAGATCTTACTTTGTAAATAAAAGATTTATTTTATGTCTTGTAGTTGTGTATCTGTCCAGTGAATCTTACATCAAAAGTTCTGTGGTTTTAATAATAGACTTGGGGCCAGGCCGGGTACGGTGGCTCACGCCTGTAATCCCAGCAATTTAGGAGGCCAAGGGGGGCAGATCACAAGGTCAGGAGTTCAAGACCAGCCTGACCAATATGGTGAAACCCCATCTCTACTAAAAATACAAAAATTAGCTGGGCTAGGAGGCCCATGCCTGTAATCCCAGTTACTCAGGAGGCTGAGGCAGAATTGCTTGAATCTGGGAGGCAGAGGTTGCAGTGAGCCGAGAACACACCACTGCATTCCAACCTGGGCAAAAGAATGAGACTCTGTCTCAAAAAAAAAAGAAACAAGGCCGGGCGCGGTGGCTCACGCCTGTAATCCCAGCACCTTAGGAGGCCGAGGCTGGCGGATCACAAGGTCAGGAGATCGAGACCACAGTGAAACCCCGTCTCTACTAAAAATACAAAAAGTTAGCCTGGCGCGGTGGCAGGCACCTGTAGTCCCAGCTACTCAGGAGGCTGAGGCAGGAGAATGGCGTGAACCCGGGAGGCGGAGCTTGCAGTGAGCCAAGATTGCGCCACTACACTCCAGCCTAGGGGACAGAGGAAGACTCCGTCTCAAAAAAAAAAAAAGAAACAAAAAACAAACTTGGGTGGGAGCGGTGGCTCATGCCTGTAATCCCAACGTTTCGGGTGGCTGAGGCAGGAGGATCACTTAAGCCCAGGAGTTTGAGACCAGTTCCGGCAACATAGTGGGACCCCATCTCTATTAAAAACAGAAAAAAATGCCGGGTGCGGTGGCTTACGCCTGTAATCCCTGACTTTGGGAGGCCGAGGCAGGGGGACCACCTGGGTCAAGAGTTCGAGACCAACCTGGCCAGACAGGTGAAACCCCGTCTCTACTAAAAAAATACAGAAATTAGCTGAGCATGATGGCAGGCACCTGTAATCTCAGGTACTCGGGAGGCTGAGGCAGGAGAATCGCTTGAGCCGGGGAGGTGTAGGTTGCAGTGAGCCGAGATGTCGCCACTGCACTCCACCCTGGGCAACAAAATGAGATTCTGTCTCAAAAAAATAAATAAATAATAAAAATAGAAAAAAATTAGCTGGCCATGGTGGTGTGTGCCGGTAGTCACAGCTACTCAGGAGGCTGAGGCAGGAGGATTGCTTGAGCCCAGGAGATCAAGGCTGTAGTGAGCTATGATCATGCCACTGTACACCAGCCTGGGCAATAGAGTGAGATCCTGTCTCTAAAAAAAGAGGGGGAAAAAAAGGCCGGGCACAGTGGCTCACACCTGTAATCCCAGCATTTTGGGAGGCTGAGGTGGGCAGATCACTTGAGGTCAGGAGTTTGAGACAAGCCTGACCAACACAGAGAAACCCTGTCTCTACTAAAAGTACAAAAATTACCCAGGCATGGTGGTACACACTTGTAATCCCAGCTACTTAGGAGGCTGAAGCAGGAGAATCACTTGAACCTGGGAGAGCAAGACTGTCTCAAAAAAAAAAAAAAAAAGAAAGAAATGAACAGTGACATGAATGTATTACACCACATTGAATAAGTTAATATGAATATAAATAACCAATTAATGAGTAAACATAGGAGATGAGAAAAGCTCTTCCTTACAGTAAGGCGACAACAAATGCAGAAGGACTAATGGACTCAGAAGCATCATTGAATGCTGTAGAGGGTCAAAATTTGATGAGGAAAGCAACAGGATTATTTACAGTCTCAAGTGTTCCCCCCATAAATGACTTATTAATTACAAAGGAGAAAATATCAACTTTTCATGGAGAAACCTGCCAAGTGTCTCTTTAATCAGAGTTGATCATCAAAACAAACCTGCACCTTGTGCCTACTCATATGGCAATACCAAAGATGTACCGGGACAACTGAGACAAAGTGAATATGGACTGTAGATTAGATAACAGTATTCGGCCAGACATGGTGGCTCATGCCTGTAATCCCAGCACTTTGGGAGGCTAAAGTGGGCAGATCACTTGAGCTCAGGAGTTTGAGACCAGCCTGGGCAACATGGCAAAACCCCGTCTATACAAAAATCAGCCAGGCATGGTGGTGTGCACCCATAGTCCCAGCTACTCAAGAGGCTGAGGGAGGACGGCTTGAGCCTGAGAGGTGAAGGCTGCAGTAAGCCGAGACTGCACCACTGCACTCCAGCCTGGGCGATAGAGCCAGACCTTGTCTCAAAAAATAAAATAAAAATAACAAAACAGTATTCTACTAGTCTTAAATTTCCTGATGTTGATAGCTATACTGTGATTATGTAAGATAATATTCTCATCCTTAGGAAATACACAGTTAAGAATTTAGGAGGGCTGGGCACGGTGGCTCACGCCTGTAACCCCAGCACTTTGGGAGGCCAAGAAGGGCAGATCACAAGAGGTCAGGAGTTAGAGACCACCCTGGCCAACATGGCGAAACCTGTCTCTACGAAAAATACAAAAATTAGGTGTGGTAGTGTGTGCCTGTAGTCCCAGCTACTCAGGAAGACTGTGGCAGGAAAATCGCTTGAACCTGGGAGCTGGAGGTTGCAGTGAGCCAAGATCGTGCCACTGCACTCCAACCTGGACAAAAGAGTGAGACTCCATCTCAAAAAAAAAAAAAAAAAAAAGAATTTAGGAGTAGGCCAGGTGTTGTGGCTCACATCTATAATTCCAGCACTTTGGGAGGCTGAGGCGGGCAGATAGCTTGAGCTGAGGAGTTTGAGACCAGCCTGGGCAACAGGCTGGTCTCAAACCCCGTCTCTACAAAAAAATACAAAATTAGGCCAGCATGGTAACCTGCACCTGTAGTCTCAGCTACTCTGGAGGGAGGCTAAGGCAGGAAGATCACTCAAGCCTGGGAGGCGGAGGTGGCAATAAGCCGAAATCTCATCACCGCTCTCCAGCCTAGGCGACAGATCAAGACCCTATCTCCAAAAAAAAAAAAAAAATGTAGGGGTAAAGAGATATGATCTCTGTCAATTACTCACAGATGGTTCAGAAAAAAAGATATAGATAGAAAAGAGAATGACAGAGCAAACACAGCAAAATGTAAACAAATGGTGACTCCAGAGTATTTGGGAGTTTCCTGAATTATTCTTGCAATTTTTCTGTAAATTTAAAGTTACATTTAAAAAAATTTTTTTTTTTTTTGAGACGGAGTCTTGCTCTTTCACCCAGGCTAGAGGGCAGTGGCGCAATTTCGGCTCACTGCAAGCTCCACCTCCCAGGTTCACATTATTCTCCTGCCTCAGCCGCCCGAATAGCTGGGACTACAAGCGCCTGCAACCAAGTCCGGCTAATTTTTTTTTATATTTTTAGTAGAGACGGGGTTTCACCGTGTTAGCCAGGATTGTCTCTATCTCCTGACCTCGTGATCCGCCCGCCTCGGCCTCCCAAAGTGTTGAGATTACAGGCGTGAGCCACGGCGCCCAAAATTTTTAGAAGTTACTAAAATAGCCGGCCACGGTGGTAAGAGAAAGGAATACGGGTCATGGTCCAAGTCCCCTCTCAGGATGTCCGTGCCAAAGCAGGTCTATGCACTGACAATTGTGAAGCAAAGTCAGCAGGTAAGCTCTGTTATCTGTGATAGCTATCTGTGATAACCCTCGCCCCACCCCACCCCACTTACCTCAAACCCCAGCGCTTTGTCCAGTAGGAATCTGGATTTCAGGCACTAATCCCCCAGACAGCATGATTCAAAACACATACCCCACCAGGTCCCAAGCCCTCCCAAGTTTACGAAGGGAAGTGAGGATATTTCAAAAGTATTTTCCTCTAGCAACATTACAAACACAAAATATACCAAAAAAAAGGATTTTGTTTGTTTTAAAAGTGACTTGGGTTATAATGGAAGAAAAGGGCCCAAAATTACTACATTGAGCTATATTTACTTAATATTAAAAATAGATTCTATCTTCCCTTCCCAGGAACCTTCCCTCCTAAAGGAAAAAAAACCCAAATCAGACCATTACCAAGTTCAGAGGTCCCAGAGCTAAGGGCAAAATGTGGGCAGGCTGCATCCGGTGTTTCCCAGTATCTGATTCCCTACTATTGGTTCCCACTATCTCACAATGATGTCATCAGCTGTCTGGTCCTCCCCTTTGACTTAATGCAATAAAAGTAATTCACGAGCCAGGCACGGAGGCTCACACCTGTAATCCCAGAACTATGGGAGGCAGGGGGGGGCGGATCACTTGAGGTTGGGAGTTTGAGACCAGCCCAACCAACATGGAGAAACCCCTTCTCAAATGAAAATACAAAATTAGCCAGGCATGGTGGCACATGCCTGTAATCCCAGCTATTCGGGAGGCTGAGGCAGGAGAATCGCCTGAACCCGGGAGGCGGAGGTTACGGTGAGCCGAGATCGCGCCATTGCACTCCAGCCTGGGCAACAAGAGCAAAACTGTGTCTCCGAGGAAAAAAAAAAGGCCAGGCGCAGTGACTCACGCCTGTAATCCCAGTACTTCGGAGGGCCGAGGCGGGCGGATCACCTGCCAACGAAACCCTGTCTCTACTAAAAATACAAAAATTAGTGGAGTGTGGTGGCATGTGCCTGTAATTCCAGCTACTCAGGAGGCTGAGGCAGGAGAATCGCTTGAACCCAGGAGGTGGAGGTTGCAGTGAGCCAAGATCATGCCATTGCACTCGAGCCTGGGCAACAAGAGTGAAACTCTGTCTCAAAAAAAAAAAAAAAAAAAAGTAATTAACATGGAGGTAAAATAAATTCCAACACTACACTAGGACACAAGTGAAAAGCAGGTCTCCTTCCCAGGTCCTCAGGTGAGCAGACCTCAGTAGGTCTCCACATATGACACATTGAATGTGTATCTCTAAACACATAAACAAGCACATCTCTTTTTATTTCATTCTTAACGTTCAAATGAAACCAAATTCTTCAAAACTGTTCCTTTTTTTTGCCGGGCGTAGTGGCTCACAACTGGCGGGCGGATCACAAGGTCAGGAGTTCGAGGCCAGCCTGGCCAACATGATGAAACACCGTCTCTATTAAAAATACAAAAAAGGCCGGGCGCGGTGGCTCAAGCCTGTAATCCCAGCACTTTGGGAGGCCGAGGTGGGCAGATCACGAGGTCAGGAGATCGAGACCATCCTGGCTAACATGGTGAAACCCCCTCTCTACTAAAAAATACAAAAACGGCCGGGCGCGGTGGCTCAAGCCTGTAATCCCAGCACTTTGGGAGGCCAAGACGGGTGGATCACGAGGTCAGAAGATCGAGACCATCCTGGCGAACACGGTGAAACCCCGTCTCTGCTAAAAAAATACAAAAAACTAGCCGGGCGAGATGGCGGGCGCCTGTAGTCCCAGTTACTTGGGAGGCTGAGGCAGGAGAATGGCGTAAACCCGGGAGGCGGAGCTTGCAGTGAGCTGAGATCCGGCCACTGCACTCCAGCCTGGGCGACAGAGGGAGACTCCGTCTCAAAAAAAAAAATACAAAAACTAGCCGGGCGAGGTGGCGGGCGCCTGTAGTCCCAGCTACTCGGGAGGCTGAGGCAGGAGAATGGCGTAAACCCGGGAGGCGGAGCTTGTAGTGAGCTGAGATCCGGCCACTGCACTCCAGCCTGGACGACAGAGCCAGACTCCGTCTCAAAAAAAACAAAAAACAAAAAACAAAAAATTAGACGGTCATGGTGGTGCGCGCCTGTAATCCCAGCTACTCAGGTGGCTGAGGCAGGAGAATCGCTTGTTTGGGAAGCAAAGGTTTCAGTGAGCCACGACCGCGCCACTGCACTCCAGCATGGGCGACGGAACGAGACTCCGTATCAAAAATAAATAACTGTTCCTTTTTCTAATTTAGTAGAACTGAGAGACCTCAGCCCTAGTGGGTAGATCCATCTCCTCATTCACCCCTATTGTGTATGGTACATTTAAATGTCTAAATATCCTGCGTATCTTGCTCTCACACTCATCCTTGCATTCTTCTTAGAACATATCTAAGGATATAATCCTAGATGTGGAATTGCTGGGTCAAAGGATATGTACATTGGAATTGTTAGATTTGGCAAAACTGTCCTTCAATTTACACCCTCACCTAAAGATACAAACGACTTTTCCCTTATTTTCACTAACATTTAAGTATTGTCAAACTATTTCATTAATAACATAAGACGGAAGAAGGAGGTGGGGCAGTTTGAAATAACACGAGACAGCAGTTTGCCCTGCCTTTATTGATTTGATTAACGGGCATGGTGGGCAGCAGATGTCATAAATTCAACCTGGGAGTAACGGTACTTAATAGCCAGTATAATACAGGAGGATGAGCATCTAGACAACTAATGAATCAAAACATGATGCTATGTTTTTCTAGTAAAACTTGAGTACCTCAGGAAAATTGCTATCAAGAATTTATGGGGCTGGGCCGGGCACGGTGGCTCAAGCCTGTAATCCCAGCACTTTGGGAGGCCGAGACGGGCGGATCACGAGGTCAGGATCGAGACCATCCTGGCTAACACGGTGAAACCCCGTCTCTACTAAAAAATACAAAAAACTAGCCGGGTGAGGTGGCGGGCGCCTGTAGTCCCAGCTACTCGGGAGGCTGAGGCAGGAGAATGGCGTAAACCCGGGAGGCGGAGCTTGCTGTGAGCTGAGATCCGGCCACTGCACTCCAGCCTGGGCGACAGAGCGAGACTCCGTCTCAAAAAAGAAAAAAAAAAAAAAAAAGAATTTATGGGGCTGGCCAGGCGCAGTGGGTCACATCTGTAATCCCAGCACTTTGGGAGGCCGAGGTGGGCAGATCAAGAGGTCAGGAGATTTGCTTGAACCCGGGAGGCGGAGGTTGCAGTGAGCCGAGATCACGCCACTGCACTGCAGCCTGGGCGACAGACTGAGACTCCATCTCAAAAAAAAAAAAAAAAAAAAAATTATGGGCTAATTACTCCAAATAATAACATATAAGTAGTACTGTTGTTGCTTCCATGTGGTTTCCTCCCAGGTATCTCTCTGGACCAAAGCAACTCCTGGGCCAACCCCAAAAGAACTCAGGGCTCAGGGTAGTGAGAACACAGATACAAGTGCTGAGCACACGAAGGGCAGGAAACGGAAGCTAGGGAGTAATTTTGGGTTCTCAAGTCTAACCTTTATACTGTAGTTTCACTGTTCTGGAAAACATTAACCTTTTCTAAATTTATATTGCCAAATCTAAGTTTGTTACTTGTCCTACTACTGAAGACAGGGTCTAAGTTTGTTACTTGTCCTACTACTGAAGACAGGAGGCCAGCTGTTCTATAGGTTGCACCCTCCAGGGCCTTGGTGTACTGGGGGTAGAACCGTCTGTCCTAGGCCAGTGCCACCATCTGGGATAGACAGTCATAGTCATGTGCCTAGGCAGAGAGGAAGAACCCCATCTCTACAAAAAATACAAAATTCTCAATAATTAAAACATAAGGCCAGGCACGGTGGCTCACACCTGTAAATCCCAGCACTTTGGGAGGCCAAGGCAGGTGGATGGCTTGAGCAATTCAGGAGTTCGAGACCAGTCTGAGCAACACAGAGAAACCCCACTATTACTAAAAATACAAAAATTAGCCAGGCGTCGTGGCATGCGCCTGTAATCCCAGCTAACGGTTAAGCTGAGACAGGAGAATCACTTGAACCCGGGAGGCAGAGGATCCAGTGAGCCAAGAGCCAAGATCACACCACTGCACTCCAGCCTGGGTGACAGAGTGAGACTGAATCTCCAAAAAAAAATATATATATATATATATGTGTGTGTGTGTGTGTGTGTGCGCGCGTGTATATATATATCAAATACTATATATCTAACAGTTCACTCTTAGGTATATACCCAGAAGACACTGTCAAGAATATTCATATCCAGCTGAGCGCAGTGGCTCACACCTATAAACCCAACACTTTGGGAGGCCGAGGTGGGCAGATCACCTGAGGTCAGGAGTTCGAGACCAGCCTGGCCAACAGGGTGAAACCGTCTCTACTAAAAATATAAAAATTAGCCAGGCATGGTAATGCACATCTGTAATCCCAGCTACCTGGGAGGCTGACTTAGGAGAATCACTTGAACCCAGGAGGTGGATGTTGCAGTGAGCCGAGATCATTCTACTACACTCCACAATGAGACTCTGTCTCAAAAAAAAGAAAAAAAAATACAGTGGTATAAATCTCCCTTGCAGAACACTCATCCCTCCCCTCACCACCCTGGCTTCTGCTGGCAGTCTGACACCCACCCACTCCTACAGGCGGTTCCAGAGCAGTGCCTCCCTAGGCCTCTCCCAGAACACAGCCCATGCCTCCCTGACTCTGGAATTCCTTACATTCTCTTCCTAAAGGACAACCCTCAGAAAGCTTGAATTCAAAACAAGAAAATAGACTGGGCATGGTGGTTCACACCTGTAATCCCACCACTTTGGAAGGCTGAGGCGAGAGGATCACTTGAGGCTAGGAGTTTGAGACTAGCCTGGGCAACATAACAAGACCCTGTCTCTACAAAAGAGAAAGAAAAAAAATAGGCTGGCATGGTGGCACACGTCTGTAGTTCCAGCTTTGCAGAAGGCTGAGGCAGGAGGATTGCTTAAGCCCAGGAATTCAGGCTGCACTAAGCCATGATCATGCCACTGCACTCCAGCCTGGGGGACAACAGTGAGATTTTGTCTCAAAAAAAAAAAAAAAAAAAAAGAAAACAAAACCTGGTCTACCACCTGAGGTCTAAGCAACCTAAGTGGACATAAAGATGAAAAAATCTGAATTTGGCTTCAAAATTATTTAAGTATTTACAAAAATGAAATTAAATGTGAAATAATAGCAAAACGAACAAAAATACTGCAGGCACATGTTAAGTGTCCTAGTACTAGGGAAAGGCTTGATAAATTCTGGTATTACTACATGACACTTTCTCTTGGGGCAAATTCCACCTCAAAGACTCAGGCCAGGGTTTCAGGGTCGTTACAACAAAGATAAAGGTCAGACACGACCATTGCCTTTTGTCTTCAAAAGGTTGCAGTGAGCTGAGATCGCACCACTGCACTCCAGCCTGGGCGACAGAACAAGACTCCGTTCTCATAGCGCCAGCCAATCACGCAGTGGCTCTGTCTCTCAGGTGAGCACCGAGTTATCCTCACAAAAGACACAGGCTTGGGCTGCCTACCAAATTTCAGGGTAAGCTGGAGTAGGGTCTGCACACAAGAAAGACAAGACCAGCTGACAAGTTCCTGGGCATGGAGTCTGAGACCACCCTACAATTAATCAACATTCTGCCCCTCCAAGTGCTCAAAACTTCAGCCACCTGCCAGCATAGCAGCAGCACTAGCAGTGAACACACATCCTATCCTGTAAGGCAAGTCTCTCTACCCAGAGCTTGAGACCAGCAGGTGAGGCCACGACCACAGCCCACAGAGCCTTCCATATTCACCTCAGCCCACCCGGCTTGATAACATAGATATGAAAAAGACTCAATTCCAGCTGTGCTAACTTCTCAATTTCTGGGCTATGCCCTACAGGGAGAAACAAGGAACTGCTTTAAAATAGCATTCAAACACAGAAAAAGTTTTTAAACCGAAAAATCATAGGACAGAGTTTGAGGCAACCATTTAAAAATCAAGAGTGGGGCTGGGTACGGTGGCTCACGCCTGTAATCCCAGCTCTTTGAGAGGCTGAGGCAGGCAGATCACTTGAAGTCAGGAGTTCGAGACCAGCCTGGCCAACATGGCGAAACTCTGTCGCTACTAAAAATTTAAAAATTAGCTGGACGTGGTGGCGGGTGCCTATAATTCCAGTTACTCGGGAGGCTGAGGAAGGAGAATCATTTGAACCTGGGAGGCACAGGTTGCAGAGAGCTAAGATTGTGCCATTGCACAACAGCCTGTGCAACAAGACCAAAACTCCGTCTCAAAAATATATAAATAAATAAATAAGATCAAAATAAAATAGGCCAGGCACAGTGGCTCACACCTGTAATCCCAGAACTCTGGGAGGCCGAGACAGGTGGATCACCTGAGGTCAGGAGTTTGAGACCAGCCTGGCCAACATGGTGAAACCCCGTCTCTACTAAAATTACAAAAATTAGCTGGGCATGGTGGCAGGCATCTGCAAGCCCAGCTACTCAGGAGGCTGAGGCAGGAGAATTGCTTGAACCCAGGAGGCAGAGGTTGTAGTGAGCTGAGATTGTGCCACTGTACTCCTGCCTGGGTGACAAGAGTGAAACTCTGTCTCAAAAAAAAAATTTTGGCCGGGCGCGGAGGCTCAAGCCTGTAATCCCAGCACTTTGGGAGGCCAAGACAGGCGGATCACGAGGTCAGGAGATCAAGACCATCCTGGCTAACACGGTGAAACCCCGTCTCTACTAAAAAATACAAAAAACTAGCCGAGCGAGGTGGCGGGCGCCTGTAGTCCCAGCTACTCGGGAGACTGAGGCAGGAGAATGGCATGAACCCAGGAGGCGGAGCTTGCAGTGAGCCGAGATCCAGCCACCGCACTCCAGCCTGGGCGACAGAGCGAGACTCTGTCTCAAAAAAAAAAAAAAAAAAAAAATTAGCCAGGCGTGGTGGCGGGTGCCTGTAGTCCCAGCTACTCCGGGGGCTGAGGCAGGAGAATTGCTTGAATCTGGGAGGCGGAGGTTGCAGTGAGCAGAGATTGTGCCATTGCACTACAGCCTGGGTGACAAGAGCAAGACTCCATCTCAAAAAAAAAAAAAAGTAGCAATGGCTTCCTGAGCTCCCAGCCCCTTGGCACCCAGTGATCACAGCAAACTGGACAGAGACCACAGTAAGCCTGACACTGAGGCAGAGGACTGTGCCTTTGGGCACAGCCCACAATGGGCCCCATTCTCCCTGGAAGCCCATAGCAGGATGGAAGCGGGGAGGCCAGGACATTCCTCCACCCCCTCACACAGATGTAAAGGGCACATGCAGCTCAGGGCAGCAGAGCCCTCCATAGGAAGAAAGCATACGGAGCCATTTTCATCTCCAGCTATTAGAATCAAAAGGAGACCCTCTCCTCCAAAATAACAGAAGTACCATATGATCAAATCAGGTAATCAGATGACCTACATAGGAGATCCCTCCCTAGTCAGCAACGTTCAACTAGAAGGGAAAAAGGCTCAGGGCTCTGAAGAGACGGGGGACCCCACAGGACCTGTCAGGTTAGGACTGGCACTATGAGCAGAAGAACCAACGTCTCCTGCTAAGATTTCCTCCCTACATGAAAGAATCTGGTCAGTTTCTAAACTACTTTTAAAACTGGAAAAAGCACATCCTCAGACTTACAATGTTTTAGGACTATACTGCTGACCCTTCTGACAAAATATTATTCTATTTTCTAGGTAAGCAGATGCAACAGCTGGTAGCACAAACCCAAAGCAGGAGAGAGTGAGACAGGAATCCTACTGTTATCTATTTGTGACTTTAATCAATTCTATTTTTAGGTCTTTAATAAAGAGCCTCTCTTCTAGTCTCTTCCTACCAAATTTCTCCACTCAGGCGATTCAATCATTCCAACACTGCTCAAAAGTCTAAAAATATAAGACACTTCTGGGCTGGGCGTAGTGGCTCACGCCTATAATTCCAACACTTTAGGAGGCTGAGGCAGGAGGATCCAGCCTGGGCAACATAGCCAAGACCTCATCGCTACAAAAAAATTAAAAAATTAGCTGGGCATAGTGGCACATGCTAGTAGTCCCAGCTACTCAGGAGGCTGAAGTGGGAGGATTGCTTGACCCCAGGAGGTCAAGACTGCAGTGAGCTATGATTATGCCACCACATTCCAACCTAGGCAACAGGGCAAGACCCTGCCTGTCAAAAAACAAAACACAATTTCTTCAATCATACCTCACATAAGAGGTAGAACTTCCTCATTTTCTCCAAGACTTAGAATCCACCCCCTGCTCAAGGGCTACTCATCAGACTGGTCTCCAATATAAAAAATCCTAGAAGGCAAGGTATCCTTGACCTCCCCAGAGGTCAGGGCAGATTGGACATAAAGATGACCTACAGGCCGGGTGCAGTGGCTCACGCCTGTAATCCCAGCACTTTAGAAGGCCAAGGAGGGCAGATCACCTGAGGTCAGCAGTTCGAGACCAGCCTGACCAACATGAAGAAACCCCATCTCTACTAAAAATATAAAAATTAGCCAGGCGTGGTGGCGCATGGTGTATCGTTCCAGTTACTTGGGAGGCCGTGGCAGGAGAATCACTTGAACCCAGGAGGGGAAGGTTACAGTGAGCTGAGATCACACTATTGCACTCCAGCCTGGGCAACAAGACTGAAACTCTGTCTCAAAAGAAAAAAAAAAAAAAAAAGATGACCCACCAGCCCAAGCAGGAGTGTTTACAGGACATTTACAGTAATCAGATGCATGTTTTATGGAAACATTCCATAGTAAAATTAGGGCCCAGAAAATGGATGGTACCCAGGTTCTGATTAATAGCCAAATAAAAAGGAAATCTTATTTGGAATTCCATTATTGACTACATCATTTTTCTTGGCAAAAGCTGGGTAGAGAATCAATCCACCCCTGGAGAACAACTGAGCTAATTAACAGAGGTGTTTATGACAACCAAGGCAGAACTGGTTCACTTCTGCCATAGACAGCCTTGGGAATCTTAAGTAAATTTCCCATCAACCCCTAGGATGCCTGCAGGAAAATGTTCCCAGAACAGTGAAGAGGCTAAACAGAGATACCTGCAAAATCAAAAGAATTTAATTCCAATTCCGCTACTTTGTTTTAATACATTTACAAACTCTTCCCTAGGTATCCATGAGGCATTGGTTCCAGGACACCAAAATCCACAGATGCTCAAGTCCCTTATATAAAATGGTGTAATATTTGCAAATAATGTACGAACATCTAATTTAAATGGTATGAAAATAGTTGTTATAACGTTTAAGGAAATGATGACAAGGAAAAAGTTTATTCATGTTTCACACAGATGCAGCCATCCTTTTTTCCCAAATATTTTCTTTTTTGTTGTTGTTGAGACGGAGTCTCGCTCTGTCGCCCAGGCTGGAGTGCAGTGGCCGGATCTCAGCTCACTGCAAGCTCCGCCTCCCGGATTTACGCCATTCTCCTGCCTCAGCCTCCCGAGTAGCTGGGACTACAGGCGCCCGCCACCTCGCCCGGCTAGTTTTTTGTATTTTTTTAGTAGAGACGGGGTTTCACCGTGTTAGCCAGGATGGTCTCAATCTCCTGACCTCGTGATCCGCCCGTCTCGGCCTCCCAAAGTGCTGGGATTACAGGCTTGAGCCACCGCGCCCGGCCCTTTCCCAAATATTTTCAATCCACAATTGGATGAATCCACAGATGTGGAACCCACAGATACAGAAAACTGTGTACCGATTAGGAGAAAGAACTCTGTAAGAGGTGCTTATTTGTAGATTCTCATACTTAATATACAAAAACAACATCCACAGAAATGAAGAGTAAATGCCAAAACACAGAACCAAGCTGGGCACTGGCTACTGTTTCCCTGAATACGACATATCCTTCCAAGTGCTTCATTCATCCTTGAGCTCCCCACAACTGGCACACTCCCCTATACTTAGGGTATCCAAGGGCCGTGACTGCCTCAGCAAGAATGAATCTGTGGCTGCTGATGCCCCCAAGGGCAGGGAACACTGAGACTAGGTCTCTACGTGGCTATAAATATCGCAAATCCATGCAAGTCACAGAAAAAGGACTATAGAAAACGTGCACAATACTTAAAAATAAAAATCATTACAAATCTGCCTTGACATTGATAAATGTGCTTCTACAAAATTGTAAATCACAAGTCACTTCTTATGATACTAAAACCTCTTTTAAAAAACTTTATGCAGAGATGTTAATTGCAACATTATCTATTACAACCAAAGTAAGAAATAACCTCTTTCCTGTAGGAGATAGCTAAAACAAATAATAAGAAAAAAAATAACAAAAGAAGAACCAAACTGTCTAAGAACTAGGGACAGACTAACCATTAGAAATGTTATATTCGCTGAGCACAGTGGCTCACGCCTGTAACCCCAGCACTTTGGGAGGCCAAGGCAGATGGACCACAAGGTCAGGAGATCGAGACCATCCTGGCTTACATGGTGAAACCCCATCTCTACTAAAAATACAAAAAATTAGCCGGGCGTGGTGGCGGGCGCCTGCAGTCCTAGCTACTCAGGAGGCTGAGGCAAGAGAATAGCATGAACCTGGGAGGTGGAGCTTGCAGTGAGCCAAGATCACGCGACTGTACTCTGGCCTGGGCAACAGAGTGAGACTCCGTCTCAAAAAAAAAAAAAAGAAAAAGAAAAAAATGTTATATTCAGGGCTGGGCGTGGTGGCTCACATCTGTAATCCCAGCACTTTGGGAGGCTGAGGTGGGCAGATCACATGAAGTCAGGAGTTCGAGACCAGCCTGACCAACATGGAGAAACCCCGTCTCTACTAAAAATACAAAATTAGCCAGGTGTGATGGCACACGCCTGTAATCCCAGCTACTCGGGAGGCTGAGGCAGGAGAAACGCTTGAACCCAGGAGGCAGAGGTTGCAGTAAGCTGAGATTGCACCATTGCACTCCAGCCTGGGCAACAAGAGCAAAACTCCATCTCAAACAAAAAAAAAAATGTTATATTCAGGCCAGCATGGGGGCTCACGCCTGTAATCCCAGCACTTCGGGAGACCAAGATGGGTGGGATCACCTGAGTTCAGGAGTTCGAGGCCAGCCTGGCCAACATGGTGAAACCTAGTCTCTACTGAATATAAAAAAATTAGCTGGGTGTGGTAGCACGCGCTTGTAGTTCCAGCTATTCAGGAGGCTGAGATAGGAGAATCACTTGAATCCAGCAGGTGAAGGCTGCAGTGAGCAGAGATCAAGCTACTGCACTCCAGTCTGGGCAACAGAGAGAGACTCTGTCTCAAAAAAAAAAAAAAAAAAAAAAAAGGCCGGGCGCGGTGGCTCAAGCCTGTAATCCCAGCACTTTGGGAGGCCGAGACGGGCGGATCACGAGGTCAGGAGATCGAGACCATCCTGGCTAACACGGTGAAACCCCGTCTCTACTAAAAAATACAAAAAACTAGCCGGGCGAGGTGGCGGGCGCCTGTAGTCCCAGCTACTCGGGAGGCTGAGGCAGGAGAATGGTCTAAACCCGGGAGGCGGAGCTTGCAGTGAGCTGAGATCCGGCCACTGCACCCCAGCCTGGGCGACAGAGCAAGACTCTGTCTCAAAAAAAAAAAAAAAAAAAAAAAATCTATACTCAAACTTGGTAAAAACATTGCCAAGGGCCATCTTTGGAGGAGACCCAGGAATCGGGGGAATCACAAATGCCTCTGGAAAGGCGAACCACAGGCTAAGGGGATAGATGGAAGGAAGGTTTCTTTCCCTCCTTTGTATAATCCTTTTGAACTTTTAATTAAGTTTGTACCATGTGTTGTATTCCCTATTTACAGAAAAAATAAAACAGGATGGGGGCTGGGCGCAGTGCCTCACACCTGTAATCCCAGCACTTTGGGAGGTCAAGATGGGAGGATCACGAGGTCAGGAGATCAGCCTGGCTAACACAGTGAAACCCCATCTCTACTGAAAACACAAAAACTTAGCTCAGCGTGGTGGCGGGCACCTGTAATCCCAGCTACTCAAATAGGCTGATGCAGGAGAATCGCTTGATCCCAGGAGGCAGAGGTTGCAATGAGCTGAGATTACGCCATTGCACTCCAGCCTAGGCAACAGTGAGAGATTCCATTTCAAAAAAAAAAAAAAAAAAAAGGGGAAGGGAAACAAGGGATTTTTCCTTTTTCTTTTTTTTTTTCTTTTTGAGCCAGGGTCTCACTTTGTCACCGATGCTGGAGTGCAGTGGCGTGATTTGCTGTGACGAAAGCTCACTGCGGCCTCAAACTCCTAGGCTAAGGCCCACTGGCTCACATCTGTAATCCAGCAGTTTGTGAGGCTGAGGTAGGTGGATCGCTTAAGCTCAGCAGTTCCGGATTAGCCTGGGCAACATGGCAAAATCCTGTCTCTACAAAAAAAATTTTTTTTTTTTTTTTTTGAGACGGAGTCTCGCTCTGTCGCCCAGGCTGGAGTGCAGTGGCCGGATCTCAGCTCACTGCAAGCTCCGCCTCCCGGGTTCACGCCATTCTCCGGCCTCAGCCTCCCGAGTAGCTGGGACTACAGGCACCCGTCACCTCGCCCGGCTAGTTTTTTGTATTTTTTAGTAGAGACGGGGTTTCACCATGTTAGCCAGGATGGTCTCGGCCTCCCAAAGTGCTGGGATTACAGGCTTCAGCCACCGCGACCGGCCTCTACAAAAAATTTTAAAAAATAATAAAGATAAAAATAAAAACTCTTGGGCTCAAAAGATCCCCCCACCTCAGCTTCCCGAGTAGCTAGGACTACAGGCGCGTGCCACCACACTCAACTAATTTTAATTTTATTTTTTGTAGAGACAGGGTCTCTCTCTGTTGCCCAAGTTGGTCTCAAACTCCTGACTTCAAGTAATCCTCCCACCATGGCCTCCCAAAGTGCTGGGATTATAGGCATGAGATCGGCCTCCTTTTCTTTTTTCTTTCCACCATTTTTTTTTTTTTTTTTGAGACACAGTCTCACTCCATCGCCCAGGATGGAGTGCAGCAGCACGATCTCGGCTCACTGCAACCTCTGCCTCCCAGATTCAAGATTCAAGCAATTCTCCTGCCTCAGCCTCCCAAGTAGCTGGGATTACAGGTGCACACTACCACGCCTGGCTACTTTTTGTATTTTTAGTAGAGACGGGGTTTTATCATGTTGGCCAGGCTGGTCTCGAACTCCTGACCTCAAATGATGTACCCACCTCGGCCTCCCAAAGTGCTGGGAGTACAGGTGTGAGCCACTGCGCCCAGCCCTTTTCTTTTCTTTTTTTTTTTTTTTGAGACTGAGTCTGGCTCTGTCGCCCAGGCTGGAGTGCGGTGGCCGGATCTCAGCTCACTGCAAGCTCCGCCTCCCGGGTTCACGCCATTCTCCTGCCTCAGCCTCCCAAGTAGCTGGGACCACAGGCGCCCGCCACTTCGCCCGGCTAGTTTTTTGTATTTTTTAGTAGAGACGGGGTTTCACCGTGTTAGCCAGGATGGTCTCGATCTCCTGACCTCGTGATCCGCCCGTCTCGGCCTCCCAAAGTGCTGGGATTACAGGCTTGAGCCACCGCGCCCGGCTCAGCCCTTTTCTTTCCACTTTTTTCTTGAGATGGAGTTTCACTCTTGTTGCCCAGGCTGTAGTGGGATGGCGGGATCTCGGCTCACTGCAACCTCCACCTCCCAGGTTCAAGTGATTCTCCTTTCTCAGCCTCCCAAGTAGCTGGGATTACAGGTACCTGTCACCACACCCAGCTAATTTTTGTATTTTTAGTAGAGACAGGGTTTCGCTGTGTTGGCCAGGCTGGTCCAAATTCCTGACCTCAGTTGATCCGTGCACATCTGCCTCCCAAAGTGCTGGGATTATAGGCATGAGCCACCGCACCCGGCCTCTTTCCACTTTTATCTTCCACACTACTTAAATATACGTATTATCCAATAGAGCTTTTCCACCGCTATTAAAGTTTTAAAATTCTAAGTCAGGTGCGGTGGCTCATGTCTATTAATCCCAGCACTTTTTGAGAGGCTGAGGTGGGAGGATCGTTTGAGCCCAGGGGTTTGAGATCAGCCTGGACAACATAGTGAGATCCCATCTCCAGAAAAAGTTAAAAAAATTAGCCAGGCATGGTGACATGCCCCTGTAGTCCCAGCTACTTGAGAGGCCAAGGTGGGAGGATAGCTTGAGCCTAGGAAGTCGAGGTCTGTAGTGAGCTGTAATCATGCCACTGCACTCCAGCATGGGTGACAGGCGGAGATCCTGTCTCAAAAACAAATAAATAAGCTGGGCACAGTGTCTCATGCTTGTAATCCCAGCACTTTGGGAGGCCAAGATGGGCGGATCACCTGAGGTCGGGAGTTCAAAACCAGCCTGACCAACATGGAGAAACCCCGCCTCTACTAAAAAATACAAAATTAGCTGGGTGTGATGGCGCATGCCTGTAATCCCAGCTACTTGGGAGGCTGAGGCAGGAGAATTGCTTGAACCCAGGAGGCAGAGGGTGCCGTAAGACAAGATCACGCCACTGCACTCCAGCCTGGGCAACAGAGCGAGACTCTGTCTCAAAAAAATAAATAAATATAATTCTGTGGTTATCATTTTGGCCAGTATGTGATCATCCCTCAACTTTCTTTTGCAGAAATGTCTCTTTTCTTTTTTTTTTTTTTTTTGAGATGGAGTCTCGCTCTGTCTCAGAGTGCAGTGGCTTGATCTCAGCTCACTGCAAGCTCCGCCTCCCGGGTTCATGCCATTCTCCTGCCTCAGCCTCCCGAGTAGCTGGGACTACAGGCACCTGCCACCACGCCCAGCTAGTTTTTTTATATTTGTAGTAGAGACGGGGTTTCACTGTGTTAGCCGGGATGGTCTTGATCTCCTGACCTCGTGATCTGCCGGTCTCGGCCTCCCAAAGTGCTGGGATTACAGGCATGAGCCACTGCGCCCGGCCAGAAATGTCTCTTTTCAAGTACCTTACCTCACCTTCTAGTGCTAGGCTGCTTTAAAAGCCTTATCTTCCTGGAGAGCAGAGGCCCTGCAGGAAAAGGAGGAAACAATATTGGTGAATGCCCACAACTGAAATAGAATTATACCGCACCGACCAACTCCAGAGGAAGTGGGGAATGTCACTGAGTCTCCTGCCCACACCACCAATTAGTCACCCTTCTTTGTCAAAGGTCACAGTAAGAAAATGAAACATGGCCGGGCGCGGTGGCTCAAGCCTGTAATCCCAGCACTTTGGGAGGCTGAGACGGGCGGATCACGAGGTCAGGAGATCGAGACCATCCTGGCTAACCCGTTGAAACCCTGTCTCTACTAAAAAATACAAAAAAAAACTAGCCAGGCGAGGTGGCGGGCGCCTGTAGTCCCAGCTACTCGGGAGGCTGAGGCAGGAGAATGGTGTAAACCCGGGAGGCGGAGCTTGCAGTGAGCTGAGATCCGGCCACTGCACTCCAGCCTGGGTGACAGAGCAAGACTCTGTCTCAAAAAAAAAAAAAAAAAAGAAAATGAAACATTTTCTGTACAGTCAATCCAGAACCAAAAATTATAAATAATAAAATTAATTTCAGCGTATTTTAGACAGTGGGTTTTTTTAAAACAATTAGCTCAAAAAGGTATAACTGAGAAGCAAAACCTCAACACTGCAAAACCTCAAACTTGGCTCACTGCAACCTCCACTTGTTGGGTTCAGTCAATTTGCCTACCAAGTAGCTGGGATTACAGGTGCATGCCACCACGCCCAGCTAATTTTTTTATTTTTTTAGTAGAGAAGGGGTTTCACCATGTCGGACAGGTTGGTCTCGAACTCCTGAGCTCAGGTGATCCAACTGGCTCTGCCTCCCAAAGTGCTGGGATTTTTTTTTTTTTTTTTTTTGAGACGGAGTCTCGCGCTGTGTCACCCAGGCTGGAGTGCAGTGGCGCGATCTCGGCTCACTGCAAGCTCCGCCTCCCAGGTTCAGGCCATTCTCCTGCCTCAGCCTCCGAGTAGCTGGGACTACAGGCGCCCGCCACCACGCCCGGCTAGTTTTTTGTATTTTTAGTAGAGACGGGGTTTCACCATGTTAGCCAGGATGGTCTCGATCTCCTGACCTCGTGATCCGCCCGCCTCGGCCTCCCAAAGTGCTGGGATTACAGGCTTGAGCCACCGCGCCCGGCCCAAAGCGCTGGGATTACAGGTGTGAGCCACTGCACCCGGCCCAAAACCTCAACACCGTTAAATGTGTCTCATGGCAAGCAAGATAAAGACATTTGGTCATAAAAGTAATTTTTTAAATATGCAGCTGATTGTTCCCAGTAGAAGCCTGCTTTTAAAACATAAATATAAATTAAGTCAACATACTGCTAAAGTTTGTTCAGATTTAATCACTCCAACACAGAACACAGACCAGCTTCACCAATCATAAACCAACACCCTCGGTTTATGATCCTCTACTAATGCATCTCATCCACCTTCCTACCCTGGATCCTGCGTAAAACCAAGAAAACGCTCAGCTATGGCCAGGCGCGGTGGCTCACACCTGTAATCCCAGCACTTTGGGAGGCCGAGGTGGGCAGATCATGAGGTCAGGAGATCAAGACCATCCTAACACGGTGAAACCCCATCTCTACTAAATATACAAAAAAAAAAAAATTAGCCAGGCATGGTGGTGGGTGCCTGTAGTCCCAGCTGCTCGGGAGCCTGAAGCAGGAGAATGGCATGAACCCGGGAGGCAGAGCTTGCAGTGAGCCGAGATTGCACCAATGCACTCCAGCCTGGGTGACTGAGCGAGACTCTCTCTCAAAAAAAAAAAAAAGGGGGGGGGGGGCGGAGAAAATGCTTAGCTATCAAACCTAAAAAATTGGAAAATAGAGAACCCTATTCATTAAGGCTAAATTAAGCCTTCTGGTTGGTATAATTTTGTAAGCTACTCTAAATTCCTATATATAGAAATTGCTGGCTGGGTGCGGTGGCTCACGCCTGTAATCCCAACACTTTGGGAGGCCGAGGCAGGCAGATCACAAGGTCAGGAGTTCAAGACCAGCCTGACCAACATGGTAAAACCCCGTCTTTACTAAAAATACAAAAATTAGCTGGGCGTGGTGGCACATGTCTGTAATCCTAGCTACTTGGGAGGCTGAAGCAGGAGAATCGCGTGAACCCGGGAGGTGGAGGTTGCAGTGAGCCAAGATCGCACCACTGTACTCCAGCCTGGGCGAAAGAGCGAGACTCCATCTCAAAAAAAAAAAAAAAAAAAAAAAAAGTAGCTGGCTGGGCAAGGTGGCTCACGCCTGTAATCCCAGCACTTTGGAAGGCCGAGGCAGGCGGATCACCTGAGGTCAGGAGTCTGAGACCAGCTTGACCAACATGGAGAAACCCTGTCTCTACTAAAAATACAAAATTAGCCAGGCGTGGTGATGCATATCTGTAATCCCAGCTACTCGGGAGGCTGAGACAGGAGAATTGCTTGAACCTGGGAGGCGAAGGTTGTGGTGAACCAATATCGCACCATTGCACGCCAATCTGGGCAACAAGAGCGAAACTCCATCCTAAAAAAAAAAAGAAAAGCCAGACGCGGTGGCTCACACCTTTAATACTGGCACTTTGGGAGGCCGAGGCGGGCGGATCACAAGGTCAGGAGATTGAGACCATCCTGGTTAACACGGTGAAACCCCATCTCTACTAAAAATACAAAAAAATTAGTCGGGCGTGGTGGCGGGCGCCTGTAGTCCCAGCTACTTGGGAGGTTGAGGCAGGAAAATGGCATGAACCCGGGAAGCGGAGCTTACAGTGAGCTGAGATCGCGCCACTGCACTCCATCCAGCCTGGGCGACAGAGCACGCTTGTAATCCCAGCACTTTCGGAGGCTGAGGAAGGCAGATCACTTGAGCTCAGAAGTTCAACCCCATCTCTACAAAAAATACAAAAATTAGGGCGGGGAGCAGTGGCTCATGCCTGTAATCCTAGCATTTTGGGAGGCCGAGGAGAGTGGATCACCTGAGGTCAAGAGTTTGAAACCAGCCTGGCCAACATGGCAAAACCCCCTCTCTACTAAAAATACAAAAATTAGCCAGGCGTGGTGGTACATGCCTGTAATCCCACTTGGGAGGCTGAGGCAGGCGAATCACTTGAACCCAGGGGGCAGAGGTTGCAGTGAGCCGAGATCACACCACTGTACTCCAGCCTGGGCGACAGAGCAAGACTCCGTATCAAAAAAAAAAAAAGAAAGAAAGAAAAGAAATCAAGTACGCTCTCATCTGCCTCCACAAGCATGAACACACATTGACTCTCATGGGTTAAGATGCCTGCTATGCCCAAGAGGAAATGCAATACCCCAGGTTCAAGTAGGAGATAAAGTTGGGTTTTCTTTAATTTTTATTTCTTGAGACCGAGTTTCGCTCTTGTCATTCAGGCTTTCGGCTCACTGCAACCTCCGCCTGCCGGGTTCAAGCGATTCTCCTGTCTCAGCCTCCCAAGTAGCTGCGATTACAGGAGCCCACCACCATGCCTGGCTAATTTTTATATTTTTTTTTTTTTTTTTTTTTTTTGAGGCGGAGTCTTCACTCTGTCCCCCAGGCTGGAGTGCAGTGGCACCATCTCGGCTCACTGCAAGCTCCGCCTCCCGGGTTCGCGCCATTCTCCTGCCTCAGCCTCCCGAGTAGCTGGGACTACAGGCGCCCGCCACCGCGCCCGGCTAATTTTTTTTTGTATTTTGTATTTTAGTAGAGACGGGGTTTCACCTTGTTAGCCAGGATGGTCTCGATCTCCTGACCTCGTGATCCGCCCGCCTCGGCCTCCCAAAGTGCAGGGATTACAGGCGTGAGCCACCGCGCCCGGCCAATTTTTATATTTTTTAGTAGAGATGGGGTTTCAACATGTTGGCCAGGCTGGTCCTGAACGCCTTACCTCAGGTAATCCACCTGCCTCGGACTCCCAAAGTGCTGGGATTACAGGCATGAGCCACCACGCCCGGCCTGGAGATAAAGTTTTTTGTTTTTTGTTTTTGAGACAAGGAGTCTCGCTCTGTCACCCAGGCCGGAGTGCAGAGGCGCAATCTCAGCTCGCTGCAAGTTCCACCTGCCGGGTTCACGCCATTCTCAGCCTCAGCCTCCCGAGTAGCTGGGACTACAGGCGCCCACCACTACACCTGGCTAATTTTTTTATTTTTAGTAGGGACGGGGTTTCACTGTGTTAGCCAATATGGTCTCCATCTCCTGACCTTGTGATCCGCCCACCTCAGCCTCCCAAAGTGCTGGGATTACAGGCGTGAGCCACCGCACCCAGCGATAAAGTTTTTAATGATCAAATGCCAGGCCTCCTTTCCCATGAATCGACTGCAGTCTAAGTGGTCCCTCCAAATCCCACCATCCTCAACAGTAACCAAACACAAGCAACTCTGTGGGCCACTATACCAGGTAGTCAAGAAGGAATTTAAATCCTTGGTTATGCTTGGTCTTCTGGCCCAGGCATTCCAGAACGTAGCTCCTCCCCTATCAGGGCAGGACATCCCCTCTGTACTATCTTTTCAGTCTCTCCTTTCTGATGGCCCCTTCTCCCTCCCCATCTCTCCTCTGTTGGCTGACTTAACTGCCAGAGGTCCTGGCCCCCTCCCTCTCCCTGACACTCCACCAGCAATATCTTTCTAAACACAAGTCTGGGTCACACCACTCTACTAATTAAAAGGCTCCCTAGACTCCTGCACCCCGCATACAAAGTTGGAACTCCTGTAAACAAGGCAGGCCCAGAGCTCCCACCTGCCAAGCTGGAGGACTCCCAAGCACTATTTTAGGTGCTCATGTACATGAGGTTCCCTGTGTCCAGGCCTTGATGTCCCCCACTAATTCCTGCTGGCCCTGAAAGCCACAGCTCAGGAATTCCCTCTCCACTCAGGCTACTATGCGAGCACGCTTAGTGGGCAGACACTATTAATCATGGGTTCCCCGGTCCCCACTGCCCCCTAAACTGAATTCCTTAAGGGCAGAAGCAGACTCTTTTACATGGGTTCCTACGATCTACCACAGAATTTGGCAGGTAGTGAATCAAAATACTTGTTAAAATGAATACATGCTTTTGCCAAATCAATTTTTAAGAACAGTGACGATTTGCACTGTGCTTCTTTTACCAAAGGCACACATCAACACAAGTTTTTATATCCCATAGGATCTTTACATGATGGATCCAACTCCCTACTGAATCTGATTTCTCCAAAATACAGCTCCTCAGCCTCTTTGAAGCACACAGGCCATGAGCTCTTCTTCCTTAGTTCACAGCCAAAAAAAAACGCACAGAAGTTCAACTAAACTTCTCCATACTCAAACTATGGATTTTTATGCCTCCAAAATGTAGTAAGGTGAAATTCTTTTTTAGAACAGGAACATTCCAAAATGTCTCTGAACACTAAGCATAGAACCTGGTAAAATTACAATACCCGATCTAGACCAGACTTTCCAAAACACCTGAAAGCACATCCAACTCTTTATCTGGAATTATGTCCTATAAACACCACCCTCCCTTCACGAAGTCTGGCTTCTATGCCAGGAGTCACTTCTACTCGCTTATTTAGGGAAGCAGCAGGATGGAATCTTAAGTTAGAACTCTGCGCTACGAAGGTGCTGTCCCAGGCTCTTGCCCCAATCAGTCAAAACTTCATCGTCACCATTAAAACTAATTCTGAAGTAACTCGATTTACAAAAATAATAACTTTTCAAGTTATAGAGATTAAAGGATGCATTTTAAGTTACCAGATGAGTCTGTTGGAAATTAACTTGGAATTTATGGCAAAAAGATTCCAAGTCGAGATGACATTTGCTATGGAGACACTATCCAAATACACTCCCAGGAGAACCTGGTCTGCCAAATACAAAATGAAAAGGTAGTAAGTAAGTAGGCTTCCAAAGGAGCTCAAGTAAGGGTGAGGGAACCCACCAAGGCTCTGAGCAGCTCTGACCGAGCAGTGGTGGCAGCGGTGCCCTTCCCTGCCTCTGGCGGGGCTCGACGCCCACAGTCGGAATCCGGCCCAAATGGGCCACAACCCCTATTGGAAGCCCGGGAGGCGGCCCGCAGGCGGCTCACGACCGCGGCCAAAGCGCAGGCTCCGCGTTCCTGGGAGCGCGGGCCGAGCTAAGGCCTGGCCCACCGCCGCGGCGCGCGGCCCGGGCCTTGCAGCCGAACGCTCCGAGCCTTTGCCTGCGGGACCGAGCGCAAAGGGGCGGCTCCGCCTCCTCACCCACAAGGACGTCCGCGGCCGTGTCCCCGCCCCGGGCCGAACAGCGAGCAGCAGCAGGTGTTCCGCGGAAGGCTCAGCCAGCAGCAGGGATGGGGGCCCGAGCAGTCAGGCACAGCGGCTCGGGGCGGGCAGTGCACTCACCCAGCGCCGGCGGAAGGACCGCGGCAGGTGTTCGCTCCTCCCGGCCCCAGGACGCCGCCACCGCCGCTCCCCGGGGACTCGGCGCAAAGCTGCCGCCTCTGCCGCCGCTGCCGCCTCCAAGCCTAAGGAGCGAAAGCCCCGCGCCGCGCCGCAGCCTCCGCGCGAGCACGTACCGGGCGGTGAGAGGGCGCTGAGCGCGAGGGCGGGGCGCACGGCCGGAGCCTAGCAACCGCCTGACACGCGAGTGTTCCAGCCAATCCAGCGGCCAGCTCCGCGCACCGCCCGCTTCTGCCTGCGTCGGCCGCGCCGCAGCGCGCCGCACCCGCGCGCAAGCCCCGCCCCCGCCCGCACCTCTCTGTTCATTGGCTAACCACGCCCCCACCCTAAAAGTCACGCCCCATCATGGAAGCCTCTCCCCCGCGGCCAAGCAAGTCCGTTCCAGGACACACCCCGGCGGCCGGTCCGAGTGGTCTGGAGCCTTCAGGACCAGGAGTATGGGGGAGGGGTGCCCCGCCCAACCTCAGGCCTTTAGCCCTCTAAGACTAGTCAAGGGATAGTTAGGACTGCGAACTGGCCCGGCAACTGGCCACCCGTCGACTGCGTTCAGCGCTCCTAATTTCCTTCGAATGCAAATCAAGGGGTATTTCTTTTTTTTTTTTTTTTTTTTTTTTTTTTTTTTTTTTTTTTTTTTTGAGACTGAGTCTGGCTCTGTTGCCCAGGCTGGAGTGCGGTGGCCGGATCTCAGCTCACCGCAAGCTCCGCCTCCCGGGTTCACGCCATTCTCCTGCCTCAGCCTCCCGAGTAGCTGGGACCACAGGCGCCCACCACTTCGCCCGGCTAGTTTTTTGTATTTTTTAGTAGAGACGGGGTTTCACCGTGTTAGCCAGGATGGTCTCGATCTCCTGACCTCGTGATCCGCCCGTCTCGGCCTCCCAAAGTGCTGGGATTACAGGCTTGAGCCACCGCGCCCGGCCTCTCAAGGGGTATTTCTAAGCCATGAGAACAATCAGGAAGCGTTCTCTCAGTTCTCTCAATTGCAAAAGATGAAAGCCTTGCTGCCCGGCCCTTACACGGATGGGAGACTGAGGCCAGGGATAGGAGGGGCGGGAAGCTAGCTCACCTCCTAGAGCCTCGCCCACAGCAGGCTGGGGAGTCGGAAAGCGCCTCAGGCCTAACCCTCGTCCCCTCCCCCTGCCTGGAACGCTGGAATCCGACGCCTGCTCTCCTGCCCAAAATAGCTCTAACCCGCAGGCGCTGGTCACTCACTCCTAGTGGCCGGCATTCTTTGGGTGGGGGAAGAAATAAGAGACGGGGGTTGCTGCCTGGAACATTCAAGGGGAGGGTCCTAAAGTAGCTTTCGCTCTCCCCAGGACTTACCTGCAGCCCCCCACCCCCAAAACCCCAGACTTTACAGTTACTGAACCTGACAGTTACCGGATGGGTCTGGGAATGAGACCTGTGGTGGACTCTGCTTCTTCTCATCCCCACACCATGGGCAGGATGGGTCCATTACCTCCTTGGCCTGTGGCCAGCCTGGAATTCCAGGCCTGCACTCTTGACAGCAAGCACATACTGAACACAGAACTGGCTGCCACCAGCCATGGGCTCCTCCCTAGATCCCAGAGAGCTCTGGGGCTCCCTTGCTTTCGCTCCCTCCTCAGGAGTGTCTGGAAGAAGAAAGTTACAGAGAGAAGAAAGGAATGCCCCATCTCCCAAAAACATACCTTTTTGCAATTCTCTATACTTCAGTGTCTAGGCTCCAAACCTCATTCACAGAGACAAGAAAAGGAAGGGGCTAGGTGCTGTGCTCCTGCCTGTAGTCCCAGCACTATGGGAGGCCGAGGCAGGTGAATGGGATAGCTTATGCTCGGGAGTTCAAGACCAGCCTGGGCAACGTGGCGAAACCCCGCCTCTACAAAAAATACAAAAAAAAAAAGAAAAAGAAAAAAAAAGGAATTTGACCAGCCGCTGTGGCTCACACGTGTAATGCCAGCACTTTGGGAGGCCAAGGCGGGTGGATCACCTGAGGTCAGGAGTTTGAAACCAGCCTGACTAACAAGGTGAAACCCCGTCCCTGTCTCTACTAAAAATACAAAAATTAGCCAGGCATGGTGGCAGACGCCTGTAGTCCCAGCTACTCAGGAGGCTGAGACAGGAGAGTCACTTAAACCGGGAGGCAGACATTGTAGTGAGCCGAGATCTTGCCACTGAACTTCACCTGGGCAACAGAGCAAGGCTCTGTCTCAAAAAATTAAAATTAAAAATTAAATTAGTCAAGTGGGGTGGCACATGATCTGTGCTCCCAGCTACCTGGGAGGCTGAGGTGGGAGGATTGCTTGAGCTCAGGAGGTTGAGGCTGCAGTGAGTGGGTGTTCACACCACTGCACTCCAGCCTTTGCAATAGAGGGAGACCCTGTCTCCAAAAAAAGTCGGGGGGGGGGCTAACCATGCAGAAAATTATTTATTTGGGTTTCTAAGCAAAATGTATTATATTCTCTCATTCACTCCTTTGGCTCAGAGTGTACCACCCACCCCACCACTGTGCACTGTTTTGCAGCCATACATTCTGCTGCATATTTTTGTGTCTGACTATATAGTTATATATCTCAGGCCTGTAATTCCAGCACTTTGGGAGGCCAAGGTGGGTAGATCTCTTGAGCCCATGATTCAAGACCAGTCTAGACTGTATAGTGAGAAACCATCTCTCCAAAAAAAATTTTTTAAATTAGCCAGGTGCTTGAGCTTTGAAGGTTAAGACTACAGTGAGCCATGATCACACCACTACACTCCAGCGTGGGCAACAGACTGAGACCCTGTCTCCAAAAAAAAAAAAAAGAAACAGGCCAGGTGCGATGGCTCACGCCTGTAATCCCAGCACTTTGGGAGGCCAAGGCGGGTGGATCACAAGGTCAGAAAATCGAGACCATCCTGGCTAACACGGTCAAACCCCGTCTCTACTAAAAATACAAAAACAAATTAGCCGGGAATGGTGGCAGGCGCCTGTAGTCCCAGCTACTCAGGAGGCTGAGGCAGGAGAATGGCGTGAACCCGGGAAGCAGAGCTTACAGTGAGCCGAGATCAAGCCACTGCACTCCAGCCTGGGCAACGACAGAGCGAGAATGCGTCTCAAAAAAAAAAAAAAAAAAAACAAAGAAGCAGCATCACTCTTCAGACCTCACTGATCATTCACAGATGCCAGAGTAGCTCCTCATCTCCCCATCTTCCTTTTTTGGGGGTTGCTCTTGCTATGAAATATAAGGACTGGGCCGGGCGCGGTGGCTCAAGCCTGTAATCCCAGCACTTTGGGAGGCCGAGATGGGCGGATCACGAGGTCAGGAGATCGAGACCATCCTGGCTAACACGGTGAAACCCCGTCTCTACTAAGAAATACAAAAAATAGCCGGGCGAGGTGGCGGGCGCCTGTAGTCCCAGCTACTCAGGAGGCTGAGGCCGGAGAATGGCGTGAACCCGGGAGGCGGAGCTTGCAGTGAGCTGAGATCCGGCCACTGCACTCCAGCCTGGGCTACAGAGCGAGACTCCGTCTCAAAAAAAAAAAAAAAAGAAAAAAAAAAAAAAAAAGAAATATAAGGACTGATTATGGTGGCCTGCAGGGTCCCAGCACTCATGCCCAACCACCCCCAGAGCCCCACTGGAGAGAGGGGCTCCACTTTAATTATCTGGCGCTCAAGGATAGGATAGGCCCTTGCTAGTACTATGGGCAGAGAGAAAGAACCAGAGCTTGCCTAAAGCCCTTATAGCCAAATCCTTTCCAGTCCTTGCCTTCCTAGGTTTGGGGTTCAATTAAGGGTGCTGAGGCCCCAGGCTGACTGGAATGCTTTCCTCCTCCCTCTTCTCCAGCCCTCTAACCTTGGCAGATCCCAGGCCAGAATAGCCAAAACTCTGGGCCTCATTGCTGTCTTTCTTCCTTTTTTTTGAGACAGAGTCTCATTCTGTCGCCCAGGCTGGAGTACAGTGGCGCAATCTCGGCTCACTGCAAGCTCCGCCTCCCGGGTTCACGCCATTCTCCTGCCTCAGCCTCCCGAGTAGCTGGGACTACAGGAGCCCGCCACCACGCCCGGCTAATTTTTTGTATTTTTGGTAGAGACGGGGTTTCACCATGTTAGCTAGGATGGTCTCGATCTCCTGACCTCGTGATCCGCCCACCTTGGCCTCCCAAAGTGCTGAGATTACAGGCGTGAGCCACCGCTGGCCAATTTTTTTGTGTTTTTAGTAGAGACAGGGCTTCACCATGTTAGCCAGGATGGTCTTGATCTTTTGACCTTGTGATCCGCCTGCCTCAGCCTCCCAAAGTGCTGGGACTACAGGCGTGAGCCACTGCGCCCTTTCTTCCTTTTTGTTCGGAGTAAGGGTTCCCCCAACCCACTCTTTCTTTAGGCCTTAAAAGTCAGGAGGCTTAGGCTGAGCGCGATGGCTCACGCCTGTAATCCCAGCACTTTGGGAGGATGAGGAGGGCGGATCACCTGAGGTCAGGAGTTCAAGACCAGCCTGTCCAACATGGAGAAACCCCGTCTCTACTAAAAATACAAAATTAGCCGGGCATTGTGTCATATGCCTGTAATCCCAGCTACTCGGGAGGCTGAGGCGGAAGAATCGCTTGAACCAGGGAGGCAGAGGTTGCAGTGAGCCGAGATCACACCACTGCACTCCAGCCTGGGCAACAAGAGGGAAACTCTGTCCCAAAAAAAAAAGTCAGGAAGCTTGGCTGACCAGACCTGAACAAGCCACTTAGGGGGCCTAACCACCCCCCACCAGAACCCAACCCGCCCCTACTGGAGTCCATACCAAAGCTGACACAGAAATAGCTGTCTTCATGGTCCCCTAGCCTGGCTTGGGGCTTTAAAGTTAAGGCCTCGTTACTCCCTTTAGTTCTTTTTTTTTTTTTTTTTTTGAGACGGAGTCTTGCTCTGTGGCCCAGGCTGGAGTGCAGTGGCCGGATCTCAGCTCACTGCAAGCTCCGCCTTTCGGGTTTGCGCCATTCTCTTGCCTCAGCCTCCCGAGTAGCTGGGACTACAGGCGCCTGCCACCTCGCCCAGCTAGTTTTTTGTTTTTTTGTTTTTTGAGACGGAGTCTCGCTCTGTCGCCCAGGCTGGAGTGCAGTGGCCGGATCTCAGCTCATTGCAAGCTCTGCCGCCCGGATTTAGGCCATTCTCCTGCCTCAGCCTCCCAAGTAGCTGGGACTACAGGTGCCCGCTACCTTGCCCGGCTAATTTTTTGTATTTTTTTGGTAGAGACGGGGTTTCACCACGTTAGCCAGGATGGTCTCGATATCCTGACCTCGTGATCCACCCGTCTCGGCCTCCCAAAGTGCTGGGATTACAGGCTTGAGCCACCACGCCCGGCCTAGTTTTTTTTTTTTTGTATATTTTAGTAGAGACGGGGTTTCACCGTGTTAGCCAGGATGGTCTCGATCTCCTGACCTTGTGATCCGCCCGTCTCGGCCTCCCAAAGTGCTGGGATTACAGGCTTGAGCCACCGCGCCCGGCCATCCCTTTAGTTCTTTTTTTTTTTTTTTTTTTTTTTTTTTTTT
>NC_037669.1:90751657-90789992 GCF_003255815.1 Theropithecus gelada
CTGCCTCAGCCTCCTGAGTAGCTGGGACTACAGGCGCCTGCCACCTCGCCTGGCTAGTTTTATTTTATTTTATTTTTTTTTTTTTTTTTTTTTTTTTTGAGACGGAGTCTGGCTCTGTTGCCCAGGCTGGAGTGCAGTGGCCGGATCTCAGCTCACTGCAAGCCCCGCCTCCCGGGTTCACGCCATTCTCCTGCCTCAGCCTCCCGAGTAGCTGGGAGTACAGGCGCCTGCCACCTCACCCGGCTAATTTTTTTTGTATTTTAGTAGAGACGGGGTTTCACCGTGTTAGCCAGGATGGTCTCGATCTCCTGAACTCGTGATCCGCCCGTCTCGGCCTCCCAAAGTGCTGGGATTACAGGCTTGAGCCACCGTGCCCGGCCAATCCCTTTAGTTCTAAGAGTCAAAGCCTTTACCCTCAGTGGGAACTGACAGCCCACTCTAGAGCTCAGCACAAGGTCCTCAGTAACTCATCTTCCAAACCCCAACAGAGCCTAGGCCACTCCAGGCCAGGCTTGGTGCTCACAATCAGTTGGAGGGCAGAACCAAAAGTGAGGTCTGGGCCAGGCTCGGTGGCTCATACTTGTAATCCCAGCACTTTGGGAGACCAAGGCAGGTGGATCATTTGAGCTCAGAAGTTCTAGAGCTGTCCATGGCCATGCCATCGTTTGAGCTCAGAAGTTCAAGAGCTGTCCATGGCCATACCACCCTGAATATACCCAAGCTCGTCTGATCTCAGAAGCTAAGCAGGGTCGGGCCTGGTTAGTACTTGGATGGGAGAAGTTTGAGACCAGACTGAGCAACATGTTGGCAAGACCCCCATCTCTACAAAAAAGTAAAAAGTTAGCAAGGCATGATGGCACCCACCTGTGGTCCCGATACTCAGGAGGCTGAGGTGGATCTCTTGAGCCTGGGAGGTGGAGGTTGCAGTGAGCTGCAATCATGCCACTGCACTCCAGCCAGGTGACAGAGCAAGACTCTATCTCAAAAAAAAAAAAAAAAAAAAAAAGCTGGGCGTGGTGGTTCACGCCTGTAATCCCAACACTTTGGGAGGCCGAGGTGGGTGGAACATGACGTCAGGAGTTCCAGACCAGCCTGAGCAATATGGTGAAATCCCGTCTCTACTAAAAATACGAAAATTAACCAGGCGTGGTGGTGCACACCTGTAATCCCAACTACTCAGGAGGCTGAGGCAGGAGAATCACTTGAACCCCGGAGGCAGAGGTTGTAGTTAGCCGAGATCGCGCCACTTCACTCCAGTCTAGGCGACAGAGTGAGAATCTATCTCAAAAAAAAAGACAGAAAGAAAAAAAAAAAGAGGTCTGGATTACTCCCAGGAGCAGCTACTCAAAGGACTCATGTGGTATGGACTGGGGAGGACTGATCAGGAGGCAAAGAATGAGGATCTTCCGGCCTGACTGTCAGTTCCCAACTCTCTTGGGCCTTCAGCCCCCAGTGTTTCCTCCACATAGACCCTCAGCCTGAGGATTCAGGAATATTATCTGATTAAGGTTTGTCTCCTCCACTGAAGTATGAGCCCTTGATGCCAGAGACCAATTTGCTTGGCCCCACATAGCAACCACCACTTAACAGAAAGTGGCATATAGCAGAGGCTCAATTTTGGTTTGGGAAGGAAGGAAGCAAGCTGCTACCTGCTTAACCTCCTGGTCAACAGTTATCTCCAAGGGTCCATGCCCTGTGCAAGGCCCAAGGCAAATGTCCTAGTATTTGCTAGGGGCTCATGTGACTTAAACTAAGACCTCGATTCTAATTAGAACAAATCCAAGGGACATTACCTGGACCAAACTTTCCTATGGTCCTAGGATTCCAGGGCTTTTTACCTTGGCATGTTTCTGAGAAGCTGAGGGTCAAGGACCAGTGCTCATCCTCAAATTTTTCCCAGGGGAGGGAGGCCTCTGCTGCTGATTCCTCTCTCCAGGCCTGACAGAAAGGGCCAGGGGCTGGTGCTGGTCAAGGGTGGAGGCTCCTGACCCAAAAGCCAGGCCCACAGGCCTGCCTGAGGCAGAGGGCTAGCTAGCAGGGCCAGCCAAATCACGGCAAGGGAGGAGTCCCTTTTGTCTGGATTTAACAGAAGGCAGATTGTTTGGCAGCTCTGGCAGAAAGAAAGGACTGATAAGTTCATCCCAGAGAAACTGCCAGTAGGCGTGTTTGTGGGTCACCACCGGTCTTTCCAAAAGCCAGTTTCTCCCCTTGCAGGGCCCTCCACTCCAGCACTTCCACCAAACCCCTCCACATATGACTGGCAAAGAGCATTCCTCCAGTCAACTGGGCCACAGCTTCCACACCTGTCCCTCTAGAAACATAAAAGTCCTATGGGGCAGGAACCCCATAGCAAGAGGGAGTGTTGGTTGAATAAATAAAAGACACCTTTCTTTCTTTATGGAGTTTCGCTGTTGTTGTGAACTCCCAACCTCAGGTGATCCGCCCGCCTCAGCCTCCCAAGATGCTGGGATTGCAGGCGTGAGCCACCGCGCCCCGCCTATTTTTTTTTTTTTTTTTTGAGACGAAGTCTCGCTCTTGTCTCCCAGGCTGGTTTGTAATGGTGCTATCTTGGCTCACTGCAACCTCCGCCTCCCGGGTTCAAGCAATTCTTCTGCCTCGGCCCCCAGAGTAGCTAGGATTACAGGCACCTGCCGCCACGCCCAGCTAATTTTTGTATTTTTAGTTGGGACAGGGTTTCACCATGTTGGTCAGGCTGCTCTCAAACTCCTGACCTCAGGTGATCCACCCGCCTCGGCCTCCCAAAGTACTGGGATTATAGGTGTGAGCCACCACGCCTGGCCTTATTCTTTTTTTTTTTTTTTTTTTTTAAGACAGAGTCTCCCTCTGTCACCCAGGCTGGAATGCAGTGGCGCAATCTTGGCTCACTGCAACTTCTGCCTCCTGGGCTCAAGTGATTCTCCTGCCTCAGCCTCCTGAATAGCTGGGAATACAGGCACAGCGCCTGCCACCACGCCTGGCCATCTTTTTTTTTTTTTTTTTAAGACGAAATCTCACTCTGTCATACAGGCTGGAGTTCAGTGGCTCCATCTCTGTTCACTGCAACCTCCACCTCCCCGGCTCAAGCAATTCTCCTGCTTCAGCCTTCTGAGTAGCTGGGATTACAGGTGCCCGCCACCACTCCCAGCTAATTTTTATTTTTATTTTATTTATTTATTTTGTTTGTTTGTTTTTTGGAGACGGAGTCTCGCTCAGTCGCCCAGACTGGAGTGCAGTGGTGTGATCTCGGCTCACTGCAAGCTCCGTCTCCCAGGTTCATGCCATTCTCCTGCCTCAGCCTCATGAATAGCTGGGACTACAGGCGCCTGCCACTACGCCTGGCTAATTTTTCTTTTTTTTTTGTATTTTTAGTAGAGACAGGGTTTCACCATGTTAGCCAGGATGGTCTCAATCTCCTGACCTTGTGATCTGTCCGTCTCAGCCTCCCAAGGTGCTGGGATTACAGGCGTAATCCACTGCACCCAGCTTCTAATTTTTGTATTGTTACTAGAGATGGGGTTTCACTGTGTTGGCCAGGCTGGTCTTGAACTCCTGACCTCAAGTGATCTGTCCACCTTGGCCTCCCAAAGTGCTGGGATTACAGGCATGAGCCACTGCACCTGGCCTCAGCAGGGGCTTATTCTTTACATGGACACACTGGGAAACGTGACTGATTAGCTAACATTCACCTTTTATTCTTTTATTAGTTCACCTCAAGATGGCCACAGGACCACTCTCATCCCAGAAATGTCGAGGATTCCCTACATTAGAGGTAGGGCTCTCACAGGCCTTTCCTGTCTCTGTCAGCACTCAGCCTAGAAGCAAAAGCTATCTTTTCACCTGGATCCAACACTTTCCAGTGTTTCCGGAGCATACTCATCAGCCATGACAGCAGGGTCAGAGTCAGTGTTTGCTTGGTAGCCCATCAATGTCTCTGACTAAAGGGCCACTGAGGGGTGCCCAGGCCAATGAGAAGGATAGGCCCAAATAAGATCTGGCCATCTCTGAAAGGAAGAGGTGTTTCTGCCGTAGAAAAGCCCCAGCTGACCCCTGAGCCAGATTTGGACTGACATGTGATGGAGAACAGAACAATTCTGCTAAACTGGACAAATATGGGTGGTGTCCCCCACGACTCTGGATTTAGGGGCTAGCTGGTCAGTAACTGAAGAGAATGAACAAACAGACCCCCCAGTTTTGCTTGCTTCCACTGACTGCCTGGCTAGACTAAACCTAATCTAGTGTTTAGTCCAGTGCTCAAGGCCACAGATACAGTGTTTTGGGAATAGGCATGCAAAGTCAGCCTTGGGGGATTATCTTATCCCAGAGCCAGCAGGAAGCGGAATGCAGCTAAGGGAGGGGGCATTGGACATGTATGTCCACCCACGGGGAAGGTGTTTCTTGGCTGGGTGTGGTGGCTCACGCCTGTAATCCCAGAACTTTGGGAGGCCAAGGCGGGCGGATCACCTGAGGTCAGGAGTTAGACACCAGCCTGACCAACATGGAGAAACCCCATCTCTACTGAAAATACAAAATTAGCCGGGAGTGGTGGCCTATCCCTGTAATCCCAGCTACTTGGATGACTGAGGCAGGAGAATCGCTTGAACCCAGGAGGCAGAGGTTTCAGTGAACTGAGTTCGTGCCACTGCACTCCAGCCTGGGCAACAAAAGTGAAACTCGAACTCAAAAAAAAAAAAAAAAAAAAAGAATAAAGAATAAGCCCCTGATGAGACTCAGAGCCAAGTTCACTGTATGACTTTGCAAAGCTGCTTGCCCTCTCTAAGCCCCTTGGTCACCTCATCATCAAGTGACTTCATATGTGGGCTGTGGCCCTGTCTGCTCACTAAATGTGACAGAAGACCAGATTATGTGACTGAGTCAGGGCCAGGGGTGAAACATCCATCCATGCCTTGTTGAATCCACAGATATTTACTGAGTCTATTGTATGCTAGGAACACTGCAAGAAATAAAAAGGATAAGCCCTTCCCTTGTGGAGCCCAAATTCCAGACAAACAAGACAGTAAATAAAATAAGTAGATACAAATGTAATAATCAGGTAGGGGATGAGAGGGAAGCGGGGAATCGGGGTGTACTGTGTGGTGCAGAACATCAGGGAAATCCACTCTGAAGGCAGAGCCTGTAGGAGGTGAAGGAGGAAAGCCTGCAGTTTTCTGGAGAATGAATGGAGAAAGGCCACAGTGAAGGCTTAGGAGAAAGTGGTCAGGGCAGGCCTGAAAGACCTTGGAAATCCCCAAGGCCTGAGCAGCGAATGAAGTGGTGATAAAGGAGAGAAAGCAACAAATGGGAGAGCAGACACCAGCGCTAGATTTAACTAGGCTGGACTTTGCCAGAAAGGTAGGATCCCAAGAGCAAGGGGCATGGAATCTGAAAGATGGGAGCAAGGAGGAGAAGGAGGAGAAGGAGGGTGGGAGGGCCAGGGCAGGCAGTGCCCTCACGCCTCCAGGAAGGAATGCAGTTGGGTGAGGGTTGAGGGGACAGCAGCTGAGCTCCAGGCCTGCAGCCCTTCCTTCCCTTTTAGGTGGGGAAAGAAAAGTGGGAGCACAGAGGAGTGGTCGGGGAGGAGAGAGCAGGCAGAGTGGAGGCAGAGATGGGGGTCATGTGGACGAGGGACAACAGGCGCCGGGGAAGTCAAGTCAGAACAAGCATTTAGAGAGAAAATTTCTCACTTTTCCTGCCGCCACCTTCCCTGGAATGCAGAGAGGCCACTTCCCTCCTTCCAGCCCCAGGAGAGAAAGGTGGAAGGGGAAGGGACATGGTGGAGGAAAGGCTACCTTGGGGCTGGATAACTCCTGTTATACTCTGTATGTAAGGACTTCAGGGGAGACCCAGCATGGCCCATCAGAGAGGGCCCAGTGTCAACTGCCTGGGGAAAGGAAACCCATGGACTGGGCCAATGGCAGATGTGGGAGAAAGGAGAGAGTGGAGAGGAGAGGGCAGCTGGTGAGCAGGGAGCAGTTGGGGAAGGTCCTGCCTTAAGATGGATTCCAGGGCAATCCCCCATCTACCTCTCCCAGAGATACTGCTTGACACAAGCATGCTGGAGGCCCTCAGGACAGGTGCAGGGTCACCTGGTCGGCACAAAGCCCCGGCCAGCTGTCCCATCCATCTCTGGGATGCTCTGGGCCAGTGACCCTCAAATGTCCCTCCCAGCAGCTGTCACTTAACCAAGCTGGACAGAAGTCCTGGCTGGGGTCGCCCACGAATATGTGTGACCCTCAGGAAAAGGTCTATGCCCATCAGATGAGTTAACTGTGCTGGACCTGGCAGGGGACCCCAGGGACTAGGAAGGCCTGGAGTGGGAAGTATTAGGGGCTGAGCTCAGAACTGGCCTCTAAGGTAAGAAAGAGAGAGACCCCAGCTTGAAGTCTAGCCTGTGGGCCTTCAGGGGTGGGCATGACTGGCTATAGCATGGCTCTCTGCAGAGGCACTGACATGTCCCGAATGCCATACAAAAACCCATTCATGGTGTGTGGAGGGTTTTTCTATAAAAGGTTAAAAGAAATATTTCATCATCTCTGTACCCTGGGATACTTAAAAGAATGTAGCAGCTGATACAATATAAAGGTGAGGACATGTAGGTGTGAGGAAGGTTGCTCCAGGGTCCAGCAGCTGCTCCTCCTACCTTGGGGAAATCCCAGGGAGAAAGCCTGGCCTCAGCTGACCCCCTACTCTCCCTCTGCCCAAAACCCCCCTATACTCACTCTGCTGCCTGGGGCTCTCAGCGATTTGTTCAAGGTCAGCAGCACTGAGGCCTTGGCCAGTAGAGAAGTGGGAAATCTCAGGCCTCCTGAGGACACCTACAACCACTGGGAACAGACTTGTTTCTAGTAAGCCCCCCTCAGCTCACAGGAGGCAGAGCTCAGGGGTGCCCAGGCCCACTTGCTGTCACAGTCAAGGTCTTACCTAGGGTCAAGGCCCCAAGGGCTGGGTATGCACAAGCAGGTGCCCTGGTCCCTGCCTCTGACTGACTGGGGCCTTGGGCAAAGATTTCTCTCTGTATCCTTTCCACCTCTGACTCTTGTGGACCAGAGCTTTCCAAAGGGCCCTTAGGAATCCTAGGTTCTGTTTGCTTTTTTTTAGATGGAGTCTCGCTCTGTCGCCCAGGTTGGAGTGCAAAGGCGCAATCTCGGCTCACTGCCACCTCCACCTCCTGGGTTCAAGCAGTTCTCCTCCCTCAGCCTCCCGAGAATCTGGGATTACAGGTGTGTAGGGACGGGGTTTTCGCCATGTTGGACAGGATGGTCTCAAACTCCTGACCTCAGGTGATCTGCCTACCTCGGCCTCCCAAAGTGCTGGGATTACAGGCGTGAGCCACTGCGTCCGGCCTTCTGTTTGCTTTTCTTCCTAGGGATAGGATCAAGCCACAGGAGTGGATAAGGAAAGAGGAGGGTGGGGAAAGAGGAAAATTCAACCAAGTAGTGAGGAGAGGGGAGGAGTCCTGAGGTGGGGCAGAGCAGCCTAGGAGGATAGCCTTTGGGGGAACCTCTGGAAGGAAGAGGAGAGCACTTGGTTCCCTCCCTACTCCCAATCCCCCACCCCCACACATTCTTTCCCTGAAGAATTCCAGCCGCATTTGCATGCATGAGAACAAGGCAGTCCCTTTGGCGTGGACAGGCTTCCGTGCGTTTCCTGGGTACTCTCCCTCAATTCCCTCCCACCCACACCAGCTCTCCTTTCCCATGCCCAGGCATCTAGAGAGCTTCCTCACCTGCTACTGCCAGGCCTCCTCCCTCCCTCTTCCTGCAGCTGTTCCCAGACAGCTGGATGAGGGTGGGACACTGTCCCTGGCTGACCTGCCAGAACCTCCTCCTCCCCTGTTTTGATGGCTTTGCTGACCACCCTTTCAGATGCCCTTGGCCTCAAATCCTGGAGACCCTGGCACCCACTGGCCACCACAGACGTGGGCTGCCTACCCGCTTGCCTTGCCAGCAGCAGCAGCTGCTGCTGTTCCCAGGCTCTTCTAGGGCCAAGGCCTGAGGTGCCAGCCTCTCCCTGCACCCATCTCATCTTCTTGGGCCTTGGTCATCTGAATATCTTCTCCCTCCTAAGAACAATGGCCTGCAGAAGGAGGGGCTACAGGGCCCTGTCCTCAGCTGGAGACTCTGCGTGCAGCACACTGCTAATCCAGTCCACTGTGGCAGCAGCCTGTGATCTACCTGTGATCCTGCCCTGCTTAGCATTCTTCCTATCTTCCAGCTGCTGGAGGACAAGGATCCCTCACTTCCCCCCGACCAGCCTCCTGGTCCTATCCTCTCCACTTTACCTCACCTCCCCCTGCTTCTTCACACTCCACTTCTCCCCATGCCTCTCCACTTCCACATCTTTCTTTTTTTTTTGAAACGGAGTCTCGCTATGTCGCCCAGGCTGGAGTGCAGTGACACAATCTTGGCTAACTGCATCCGCCTCCCAGGTTCAAGCAGTTCTCCGCCTCAGCTCCCCAAGTAGCTGCGACTATAGGCACCCGCCACCACGCCCAATTAATTTTTGTATTTTTAGTAGAGACGGGGTTTCATCATATTGGCCAGGCTGGTCTCAAACTTCTGACCTTGTGATCAGCCCGCCTCGGCCTCCCAAAGTGCTGGGATTACAGGCGTGAGCCACTGTGCCTAGCCATGAATGAAATTCTGATTGAAAATTAGGCCTCTAGCCAGTCGCAGTGGCTTAAACCTGCAATCCCAGCACTTTGGGAGGCCCCAGTGGATGGGTCACCTGAGGTCAGTAGTTTGAGACCAGCCTGACCAACAAGGTGAAACCCCATCTCTACTAAAAATGCAAAAATTAGCCAGGCGTGGTGACGGGCACCTGTAGTCCCAGCTACTCAGGAGGCTGAGGCAGGAGAATCACTTGAACCTGGGAGGTGGATGTTGCAGTGAGCTGAGATGACACCACTGCACTCCAGCCTAGGTGACAAAGCTCCGCCTCAAAAAAAAAAAAAAAAAAGAAAGAAAAGAAAAGGAAAAAAAAAGAATATTAGGCCTATTGCCGGGCATGGTGGCTCGTCCCTGTAACCCAAACACTTTGGGAGGCTGAGGTGCGTGGATCACCTGAGGTCAGGAGTTCGACACCAACCTGGCCAACATGGTGAAGTACCATATCTACTAAAAATACAAAAAATTGGCCAAGTGTGGTGGCTCACACCTGTAATCCCAGCACTTTGGGAAGCCAAGGCTGGTGGATCACCTGAGGTTGGGAGTTCGAGACCAGTGTGACCAACATGGAGAAACCTTGTCTCTACTGAAAAATACAAAATTACCCGGGCGTAGTGGCACATGTCTGTAATCCCAGCTACTCGGGAGGCTAAGGCAGAAGAATCGCTTGAATCCGGGAGGCAGAGGTTGCAGTGAGCTGAGATCTCGCCATTGCACTCCAGCCTGGGCAACAAGAGCAAAACTTTGTCTCAAAAAACAAGTAATTAATTAAAAATACAAAACATCAGCCAGGCATGGTGGCACGTGCCTGTAATCCCAGCTACTCCATAGGCTGAGGGAGTAGGATTGCTTGGCCCCGGGGGATGGAGGTTGCAGTGAGCCAAGATTGCGCCATTGCACTCCAGGATAGACAATAAGAGCGAAACTCTGTCTCAAAAAAAAAAAAAAGAAGAAGAAAAATAGGCCTCTTGGATCTTTTAGTCTGTGCTGGAGACCTGTAGCCTTCTGGAGAGATCTTCCACATTGGCATTTTTGAGCCCAAATTCCACAAACCCACACACTTTCAAGGACGTTCAAGGATGCCCAGCCACCTGCAGAATAAATTAAGCCCCACCTTCACCCTACCCTGAACAACAGAGACCTCCATGTGAGAAGGCCACATGGAGGAGGAGCTGGTCAAGACTTACCAGTCTCCTCCTCTCTCCTCAACCCCCTGTAGATACTCTCACTTGTGAGGGTTCCTCTTCTTCCACCTACCCAAGTTTTGCCCACTCCACTCAAGAACAATACCCCCAAGCCTTCCTGACATCTGACTCCTCATTGTCTAGGAAACCTCAAGCTTCTAGAGGGCAACGATTGCCCTTGATAATAAGTTACCATCACTGAGAGCTGTCCTATATCCTTGGCACACAATATCTCACCATGACTTCCAACAACCCTCTGTCATAGTTATTATTGGCCCCACATTACAGATGAGAAAACTGAGGCCCAAAGGTTAAGTCACTTACTAAAAGTCGCATAGCCAGTAAGTGGCCAAGCTATGGATCTGTGCTTATCTTTGTAACCTTTACTGGGCCTGGCCCAGAATAGGAATTCCACTAATGCTTGCTGAATGAGTCAATGAATGGATACAATTCCATCAAAACTGCAGGTACCAGGACCTACTCAACCCTGGGGCCCAGGACACAGAGGCCTTGGAGCCATGTAAGGGGCTTTCAGGCCAGTCCTGGAGGAACAAAGCTAGGTTTCTGTCCCTCTCCCACCTTGGGCACATGGCCAGCAGTTACTTTGAACTTACCTTGGTGGAGTCTTGACATTGTTGAATTGTGATAGTAGTCAGGATCCAGAGACAGAGATAAGAGGCTGCAGGGCAACCTCAGTAAGGAAGAAAAGGCAGAGGCCTCCAGGTTGGCTCACCCCCTTAGAAAAGCAGCAAAAAGGCTGGGTGCAGTGGCTGATGCCTGTAATCCCAGCACTTTGGGATGCCGAGGCAGCTGGATCACCTGAGGTTAGGCATTCAAGACCAGCCTGGGCAACATGGTGAAACCCCGTCTCTACTAAAAATACAAAAATTAGCCGGGTGTGGTGGCGTGCACCTGTGACCCCAGCTACTCGGGAGGATGAGACAGGAGAATCGCTTGAACCCGGGAGGTGGAGGTTGCAGTGAGCCAAAATAGCACCACTGCATTCCAGCCTGGGCAACAAACAGAGTGAGACTTCCTCTCAAAAAAAAAAAAAAGAAAAAGAAAAAAAAAAAAAAGAAAAAGCAGCAAAAAGGCCTAGAGGCCATTGGATGAACAAAGATATTCTCAGGGTGGCCTGATTATAGGGTCTTCTGCAATTCTGGGATTTAATCTAAGCCTACTTCTGTCGTTATTTGTAATCAGGGTAAGGAATTGGGAGGAGGGCAGGGAAGTAGCCAAATTAAATCATAAAGCCCTTTACTGGGCACCTACTCCATTACTAGACATTCAAGAAGGCAAAAAGCAGAGAAATAGAAGTCATAGGCAGGGCAGCTGAGAAGCATGTGTTTCTGCTCTTGGGTAGCAAAAACTGCACCCAGCAAACAAGGAGGTGTGAGGGCCTGGTCTGAGAAGGCCACAGGGAGGAGGAGTCACTGTAGTGGAGTTTTTGGAGAGGGGAGCAGCTGAATTTCTTGCTAGCTTGGTTAACTCCCAGGAAGAGTTCAGCAGTAGCAGGACATGTCCAAGCCTGGCCAGATGGACAAGAACGGTACAGAGGTGATTGCCCCAGCAGGCCTTGACCAGGCATCCTAGACTTTGCTGGAACTTGCCTGACTCTGAGCAGAATTATCTGGAGTAGGGGTCAAGCAGGGGTAGCACAGGGAACAAGATAGGGGAACTGACAAGAGAGGCAGCTGGGCAGCCTCCTGCTGGGCCTTGCATTGCCCCACACAAAAGTCATCTCATTCCTGATTCCTTTCATAATGGAATAAAATGTGCCCATAGTGAGGCCCATGGTGGGACATGGTAGGACCTGGTGGGGCCTAGTGACTTCAGCGGCAGGAGATGGGTCCCAGGAAATCCAGGGAAGCACAAGCATTCCTTGGCTCCCTGTTCCCAACAGCTGCAGGAAGCTGCTCCAAGCTGCCGGCTCTCCCAGCAGCCCCCAAGGATCAGAGAAAATCTTGTTTCCTGCCATCCCCCCTAATTGGACACACAGAGTCCTGGATGGGGGCAGCTGAGTACTCCATGGCATGCCCCAGGGAGATCATGGGCTGCCAGACTACATTTAGGAAGGCAGTGCGGAGCCTGTCTTGAGACCAAGCCTGGGAAGGGGATACCTTGGATTTCATACCTTACGGTAGGGTCTCTAACCTTCCTTATCTCCATTATCTGGAAAAGCTATAGACAATTTTTCCAGAAACACACCCTGTACACACACAATCTTGTTGTAATTTAAAAGAGTCCCTGAAAGTTCTGCAGTACTAGGAGCCCTTGCAGGGTGCTTAAGGTCAGAGAAATTTCAGTGTGGTTCTGTCTCAACTGGCTGTGAGCCCTGGGCCCACCTTTGGCCACCCTGACTTGCACTGCCCTCTAGAGCCTGAGGGGTTGGGCTAGGAAAGCCTTGAGAGACTCACCTGCTCTGCCACCTACTTAGAGATACTTCAAATCATCCTACAAAAGACAGTGGAAAAGAAATGGCAGCTTTTGGCCGGGTGTGGTGCCTTGCACCAGTAATTCCAGTGCTTGGGGAGATCTAGGCGGGAGAATTGTTTTGCTTGAAGCCAGGAGTTCAGGACCAGCCAGGGCAACATAGCAAGACCTTATCTCTAAAAAAAAAAAAAAAAAAAAAGAAAGAAAAAAGAAAAAATTAGCCAGATATGGTGGCATGCATCTGTAGTCCCAGCTACTCAAGAGGCTTAGCTGAGAGGACCCTTTGAGCCCAAGAGGTCAAGGCTGCTGTGAGCTGTGAACATGCCACTACACTCAAGCCTGGGTGACAGAGACTGAGTTTCTTATTTATATATTTATTTATTTTTGAGACAGAGTCTCACTCTGTCACCTAGGCTGAAGTGCAGTGGCTCGATCACGGCTCACTGTAGCCTCAACCTCCCAGGCTTATGCAATCCTCCTACCTTACCCTCCCAAGCAGCTAGAACTATAGGCACATGCCACCACGCTCGGCTAATTTTTTTGTTTGTTTGTTTTGTTTTTTTACAGGCAGCCTCCTGAGCCAGAGTAGACTCCAAAACTCCCCTTGCTAATTTTTGTAATTTTTATAGAGATAGGGTTTTGCTATGTTACCCAGGCTGGTTTCTAACTCCTGAGCTCAGGCAATCTGCCCGCCTTGGCCTCCCAAAGTGTTGGGATTTCATGCGTGAGTCATCTTGCCTGGCCAAGACCTTGTTTCTTCCTTTCTTCCTTCCTTCCTTCCTTCCTTTCTTTCTTTCCTTCTTTTTTTTCGAGATGGAGTCTCATTCTGTTGCCCAGGCTGGAGTGCAGTGGTATGATCTTGGCTCACTGCAACCTCCGCCCCACCAGGTTCAAGCGATTCTCCTGCTTCAGTCTCCTGAGTAGCTGGTATTACAGGCTCCTGCCACTGCGCCAGGCTAATTTTTTGGTATTTTTAGTAGAAAGAGAGTTTCACCATCTTGGCCAGGCTGATCTTGAACTCCTGACCTTGAGATCCACCCGCCTCAGCCTCCCAAAGTGCTGGGATTACAGGCATGAGCCACCACACCCAGCTCTTTCTTTTTTTTCTTTTTTTTTTTTTTGAGACAGAGTCTTGCTCTTGTCACCCAGGCTGGAGTGCAGTGACATGATCTCGGCTCACCGCAACCTCCGTGTCCTGACTTCAAGCAATTCTCCCACCTCAGCCTCCCCAGTAGCTGGGATTACAGGCGCCACACCCCCATACCGTGCCCAGTTAATTTCTGTATTTTTAGTAGGGACGGGGTTTCTCCATGTTGGCCAGGACGGTCTCGAACTCCTAACCTCAGGTAATCCACCTGCATTGGCCTCCCAAAATGCTGGGATTACAGCCATGAGCCACCGTGCCTGGCCAACCCTGTTTCTTAAAAAAAAAAAAGAAAGAAAGAAAGAAAAGAAAAGAAAAGAAAAGGAAAAAGAAAAAAGAAAAAGAAAGGGTAGTTCCAAACTCAGTTGAGAAGCTAGGCCTGGACTTGTGAGTACAGAGCTGTCCGTGCACAATAGATTTGCCCAGACCATCAACATTGCTTCCTTACCTTCTGCCCATCCAGATGGGTCTAGCTGTTGAGCTTGTGGACTCCTGGAGGCTTTTGAGGCTCTGAGCTCTCATCCACAAACACACACACCCATCACCAACCCTTCTGTTTTTCCTTTTATTTATTGGCAGTATCAGCCACTGACCACATTTGTATATGTGTGTGTGTGTGTACGTGTGTTTGTATATGTGTATGTGTGTGTGTATATATGTGTGTGTATATATATATACTTTTTTTTGAGACAGAGTCTCACTCTGTCGTCCGGACTGCAGGGCAGTGGCGTGATTTCAGCTCACTGCAACCTCCGCCTCCTGGTTTCAAGTGACTCTCCTGCCTCAGCCTCCCTAGTAGCTGAGATTACAGGTACAAGCCACCACATCCAGCTAATTTTTTTTTTCTTTGAGACGGAATCTCACTCTATCGCCCAGGCTGTAGTCTCGTGGCGCGATCTCAGCTCGCTGCAACCTCCTGGGTTCAAGTAATTATCCCACCTCAGCCTCCCGAGTAGCTGGGATTACAGGCATGCACCACCACACCCAGCTAATTTTTGTATTTTTTTTTTTTTTTTTTTTTGAGACGGAGTCTCGCGCTGTGTCACCCAGGCTGGAGTGCAGTGGCGCGATCTCGGCTCACTGCAAGCTCCGCCTCCCAGGTTCACGCCATTCTCCTGCCTCAGCCTCCGAGTAGCTGGGACTACAGGCGCCCGCCACCTCGCCCGGCTAGTTTTTTGTATTTTTAGTAGAGACGGGGTTTCACCATGTTAGCCAGGATGGTCTCGATCTCCTGACCTCGTGATCCACCCGCCTCGGCCTCCCAAAGTGCTGGGATTACAGGCTTGAGCCACCGCGCCCGGCCTAATTTTTGTATTTTTAATAGAGATGGGGTTTCACCATGTTGGCCTGGCTGGTCTTGAATTCACAACCTCAGGTGATTCGCCCGCCTCGGCCTTCCAAAGTGCTGGAATTACAGGCGTGAGCCACCACGCCTAGCCAATTTTTTGTATTTTTAGTAGAGACAGGGTTTCCCTATGATGGCCAGACTGGTCTTGAACTCCTGACCTCAGGTGATCTGCACACCTCGGCCTCCCAATGTGCTGTGATTACAGGCGTGAGCCACCACGCCTGGCTTTTTTTTTTTTTTTTTTTTTTTTCTGACAGATCTTGCTTTTTAGCCCAAGCTGGAGTACAGTGGTGCGATCATGGCCCACTGCAGTCTTGAACTCCTGTGCTCAAGCAATCTTCCCACCTCAGCCTCCCAAAGTACTATTTTATTTATTTATTTTTTTGTATTTTTAAAATTATTTATTTATTTATTTATTTTTTTAGTAGAGACGGGGTTTTATCGTGTTAGCCAGGATGGTCTCGATCTCCTGACCTTGTGATCCGCCTGTCTCGGCCTCTCAAAATGCTGGGATTACAGGCTTGAGCCACCGCGCCCGGCCTTTATTTTATTTTATATTTTTTGAGACGGAGTTTCGCTCTTGCGGCCCAGGCTGGAGTGCGATGGTGCAATCTCGGCTCACTGCAACTTCCGCCTCCCAGGTTCGAGCAATTCTCCTGCCTCAGCCTCCCAAGTAGCTGGGATTACAAGCATGCACCACAATGCCCAGCTAACTTTGTATTTTTAGTAGAGACGGGGTTTCTGCATGTTGAGGCTGGTCTTGAACTCCTGACCTCAGGTGATCCACCCACCTCGGCCTCCCAAAGTGCTGGGATTACAGGCGTGAGCCAACATGCCCGGCCTATTTTATTTCGTTTTTATTTATTTATTTATTTATTTTTTTGAGACACAGTCTTGCTCTGTGGCCCAGGCTGGAGTGCAATGGCGTGATTTCCGCTCACCAAAACCTCTGCCTCCCGGGTTCAAACAATTCTCCTGCCTCAGCCTCTTGAGTAGCTGGGATTACAGGCACCCACCGTAACGCCCAACTAATTTTTTTGTGTGTGTTTTTAGTAGAGATGAGGTTTCACCATGTTGGCCAGGCTGGTCTTGAACTCCTAACCTCAGGTGATCCACCCACCTCAGCCTCCCAAAATGGTGCTCAAAAGAACAAACAAACAAACAAAAACTCTATGAGAGCAGAACCTTTGCTGTATGTTTCTGTGAGAAAAGTGTTCAGTAAACAATAGTTTATATATGTGTGTGTGAGTGTGTGTGTATTTGTTTGTTTGTCCTTTTGAGACAGAGTCTTGCTCTGTGGTGCCCAGGTTGGAGTGCTGTGGTGCGATCTTGGCTCACTACAGCCTCTGCCTCCTGGGTTCAAGCGATTCTCCTGCCTCAGCCTCCCGAGTAGCTGGGACTACAGGTCATCACACCCTGCTAACTTCTGTATTTTTAGGAAAGACGGGTTTCACAATGTTGACTAGGCTGGTCTCAAACTCCTGGCCTCAAGTGATCCACCCACCTTGGCCTCACAAAGCGTTGGGATTACAAGTGTGAGCCACTATGCCAGGCCTGTATTTTTTTTTTTTTTAGAGATAGAGACAGGGTCTCACTATGTTGCCCAGGCTGGCCTCAAACTCCTGGGTTTAAGCAATCCTCCTGCCTCACCCTCCCAAAGTGCTGGGATGAGCCACTGTACCCAGCAAAACATTTGTTAAATAAGAAAAATCATAAAGCTGAAACTAGATTCTTTTTTTTTGAGATGGAGTCTCTCTCTGTTGCCAGGCTGAAGTACAGTGGCGCAATCTCAGCTCACTGCAACCTCCGCCTACCTGGTTCAACCAATTCTCTTGCCTCAGCCTCCTGAGTAGCTGGGACTACAGGCACGTGCCACCACACCCAGCTGATTTTTGTATTTTCAGTAGAGACGGGGTTTCACCACGTTGGCCAGATGGTCTCGATCTCTTGAGCTCATGATCCATCAGCCTTGGCCTCCCAAAGTGCTGGGATTACAGGCGTGAGCCACTACACCTGGCCAGCTGAAACTATATTCTATATACAATTTTGCAGAAGGATTCTATGACCACTCATCAGCTGTGTGGCTTTGAGCTAGTTATTCAATCTTTCAATTTTTACATTCAGTTTTCTTACCTTTCCACCCAGTTTCTTTTTTCTTTTCTTTTTTTTTTTTTTGAGACGGAGTATTGCTCTTGTCGCCCAGGCTGGAGTGCACGATCTTGGCTCACTGCAACCTCCACCTCCTGGGTTCAAGGGATTCTCTTGCCTCAGCCTCCCGAGAAGCTGGGATTATAGGCGCACACCACCACGCCCGGCTACTTTTTGTATTTTTAGTAGAGACAGGGTTTCACCTGGCTGGGCGCAGTGGCTCACGCCTGTAAATCCCAGCACTTTGGGAGGCCAAGGTGGGCAGATCATGACGTCAAGAGATCAAGACCATCCTGGCCAACATGGTAAACCCCTTCTCTACTAAAAATATAAAAATTAGCTGGGGGTGGTGGCAGGCAACTGTAATCCCAGCTACTCAGGAGGCTAAGACAAGAGAATCGCTTGAACCTGGGAGTGAAGGTTGCAGTGAGCCAAGATCGTATCACTGTGCTGCAGCCTGGCAACAAAGCGAGACTCTGTCTCAAAAAAAAAAAAAAAAAAAAAAGAGAGACGGCGTTTACCCATGTTGGCCAGGCTGGTCTCGAACCCCTGACCTTGTGGTCTGCCTGCCTCAGCCTCCCAAAGTCCTGGGATTACAAATGTAAGCTGCCGCGCCTGGCCCTTTTACTACAAGTTTATGCATACTTCCTCTGAGGGCAGGAGTTCTTACCTTGAAGGCTGTGGGCAGTCTTTATGGGTCTCTGGAAAGAAAGAGAGAGAAGGAAGGAAGGAAGGAAAGAAGGAAGAAGGGAAGGAAGGAAGGTAGGAAGGAAGGAAGGAAAGAAGAAAGGGAGGGAGGGAGAGAGGGAAGGAGAGAAGGAGAGAAGGAGGGAAGAAAGGAAGAGAGAGAGAGAGAAAGAAAGAAAGAAAAGGACTGGGCAGAGAATCAATGGGCTTGCAAAATACTCTTTCAGCCAGCCATTTCCAGAATTCAGGTGTGGACCATACAAAAAGAAGCCTGGCACAGTGTTGTTGTTTTTCATTGCCTTGATAATACTAGGACATAAGAGCTGAGAAAAATCTTTGGAAAGTTGGGGATTCAAGGCTAAGGTAAGGAATATCATTCCAGGCCCCATCAGCCTTGGATACAGGAGCTTGATTCTCAGAGGCAGGTGATGCTCCATCCTCCAGCAGATGGCGCTAACTGTCCTTATTATATGTGAGGGCTGCCAGCTTAGACTGTTCTCAGAGACCTGAGATAGGGACTGGTCGCAGGAAATGGTGCCAAGGAACGGAAGGTCGTTCATTCACTAATTAAACAAACACCAGCTAAATGTCTATGTGCCAAGGCCTATTCTAGGCGCTGAGAATTTGACCATGAACAAGACAAAGTCCTACTTTTACAAGGGGTGCATTTTAGAGATGGGTTGTCAAATATGATAGTCCCCAGCTTACACATGGCTACAGAGCACTTGAAATGTGGCTAGTCCGCGGGGCGCGGTGGCTCATGCCTGTAATCCTAGCATTTTGGGAGGCCAAGGTGGGCCGAATACGAGGTCAGGAGTTCAAGACCAGCCTGACCAACATGGTGAAACCCCGTCTCTACTAAAAATACAAAAATTAGCCGGGCGTGGTGGTGGGTGCCTGTAATCCCAGCTACTCGGGAGGCGGAGGCAGGAGAATCGCTTGAACCTGGGAGGCAGAGGTTGCCCTGAGCCGAGATCAGGCCGCTGCACTCTAGCCTGGGAGACAGAGCCAGATTCCGTCTCAAAAAAAAAAAAAAAAGGGGGGCCGGGCGCGTTGGCTCACACCTGTAATCCCAGCACTTTGTGAGGCCAACAAGGCGGGCGGATTGCCTGCACTCAGGAATTCGCGACCAGCGTGGGCAACACGGCGAAACCCCGTCTCTACTAAAATACAAAAAATTCGCCAGCCATGGCGGCGTGCGCCTGTAGTCCCAGCTACTTGGGAGGCTAAGCTGGAGAATCGCTTGAACCCAGAAGGCGGAGGTTGCAGTGAGCCGAGATCCTGCCACTGCACTCCAGCCTGGGCGACAGAGCAAGATTCCATCTAAAAAAAAAAAAAGAAAGAAATAAATGTGGCTAGTTCAAATTGAGATGTGCTGTAAGTGTAAAATATACACCAATGTCAAAGATTTCGTATGGAAAAAATAACACTAATATTTTATTTTATTTATTTATTTATTTTTTTGAGACAGAGTCTTGCTCTGTCACCCAGGCTGGAGTGCAGTGGCCGGATCTCAGCTCACTGCAAGCTCCACCTCCCGGGTTTATGCCATTCTCCTGCCTCAGCCTCCAGAGTATCTGGGACTACAGGCGCCCGCCACCTCGCCTGGCTAGTTTTTTGTATTTTTAGTAGAGACGGGGTTTCACCGTGTTAGCCAGGATGGTCTCGATCTCCTGACCTCGTGATCCACCCATCTCGGCCTCCCAAAGTGCTGGGATTACAGGCTTGAGCCACCGCGCCTGGCCAACACTAATATTTTAAACATTAATTTTTATGTTGAAATGATCATCTTTTATATACAAGTGAAATATCCTATTAAAATAAATTTAACCTATTTCTTTCTTTCTTTCTTTTTTCTTTTTTTTTTTGAGACGGAGTCTTGCTCTGCTACCCAGGCTGGAGTGCAATGGCATGATTTTGGCTCATTGCAACCTCTGCTTCCTGGGTTCAAGTGATTCTCCTGCTTCAGCCTCCCAAGTAGCTGGAATTACAGGTGCCCACCACCACGCCCAGTTAATTTTTGTATTTTTAGTGGAGACAGGGTTTCACCATGTTGGTCAGGCTGGTCTTGATCTGACCTCAGATGATTCACCTGCCTCGGCCTCCCAAAGTGCTGGGATTACAGGAGTGAGCCACCGTGTCCGGCCTCACTACATCGCCCAGGTTAGAGTTTAGTGGCATGATCACGGCACACTGCAGCCTCCACCTCCCAGGTTCAATCGATTCTCATGTCTCAGCCTTCCCGAGTAGCTGGGATTTACAGGCAAATACCACCACACCCGGATAATATATATATATATATTTTTGAGACGGAGTCTCGTTCTGTCGCTCAGGCTGGATGGAGTGCAGTGGTGCGATCTCGGCTCACTGCAAGCTCCGCCTCCCAGATTCACGTCATTCTCCTACCTCGGCCTCCTGAGTAGCTAGGACTACAGGCGTCCACCACCACGCCTGGCTAATTTTTTGTATTTTTAGTAGAGACAGGGTTTCTCTATGTTGGCGAGGCTGGTCTTGAACTCCCGGCCTCAAGTGATCCACCTGCCTTGGCCTCCCAAAGTGCTGGGATTACAGGCGTGGGCCACCATGCCCAGCTGAGACTTTTTATTTAGTTAGTTATTTTGAGATAGGGTCTTGCTCTGTTGCCCAGGCTAGAGCACAGTAGTATAATCATAGCTAACTGCAGGCTCAAACTCTCCAGCTCAAGCAATCCTGACTAATGGTATGTACCACCATGCCCAACTTGTGTGTGTGTGTGTGTGTGTGTGTGTGTAGTAGGGATGGGGTTTCCCTCTGTTGCCAAGGCTGGTCTTAAACTTCTGGGTGCAAGTGATCCTCCTGATTGGCCTCCCAAAGTGCTTGGATTACAGTTGTGAGCCACCTCACTTGGCCTAAGAGAGACTTTAATTATGAGTTGTATCTTATGTGTGTTTATGATATTAGAAATTAAAACTGAGAAAACTTTAAACTATTTCTTTTTGTTTTGTTTGTTTGCTTTTTTTTTTTTTTTTTTTGAGATGGAGTCTCGCTCTGTCGCCCAGGCTGGAGTGCAGTGGCCGGATCTCAGCTCACTGCAAGCTCCGCCTCCCGGGTTTACGCCATTCTCCTGCCTCAGCCTCCGAAGTAGCTGGGACTACAGGCGCCCGCCACCTCGCCCGGCTAGCTTTTTGTATTTTTTTTAGTAGAGACGGGGTTTCACCTTGTTAGCCAGGATGGTCTCGATCTCCTGACCTCGTGATTCGCCCGTCTCAGCCTCCCAAAGTGCTGGGATTACAGGCTTGAGCCACCGTGCCCGGCCTTGTTTGCTTTTTATTGAGACAGGGTCTCACTCTGTCACCCAGGCTTGAGTGCAATGCTGAGATCACATGTCACTATAGCCTTGACCTTCTGGGCTCAAGCGATTCTCCTGCCTCCACCTCCTGAGTAGCTGGGACTACAGGTGTGTGCAACCACACCCAGTTAATTTTTTGTTTGTTTGTTTTTTTGCGTTTTTTGTGGAGATGGGGTTTTGCCATGTTGCCCAGGCTATTCTCTAACTCCTGATCTCAAGTGACCTGCTTGCCTTGGCCTCCCAAAGTTTTGGGATTACAGGTGTGAGCCACAGTACCCGGCTACTATTTGCCTATAAACAATAGGCCAGGTGCGTTACCTGAGTATTAAATCATATTCATAGCAGGCAATTGGTTTGGGTAGAACTCCTGTACTAGGCCCAAAAGACCAAACCAAAATTGAGTTACTTGTGCTGAAGTGCCATTCCACGAAGCTGAAACTAAATTATTTAGAGAGGCCAGGTACGGTGGCTCACGCCTGTAATCCCAGCACTTTGTGAGGCTGAGGCAGGAGGATCACTAGAGGTCAGAAGTTCAAGACCAGCCTTACCAACATGAAGAAACCCCGTCTCTACTAAAAATACAAAATTAGCCCTGCCTGGTGGCACATACCTGTAATCCCAGCTACTTGGGAGGCTGAGGCAGGAGAATCACTTGAACCCAAGAGGCAGAGGTTGCGGTGAGTGAGATCATGCCATTGCACTCCAGCCTGGGCAACAAGAGCAAAACTCTATCTCAAAAAAAAGAAAGAAAGAAAAAGAAGGCCGGGCGCGGTGGCTCAAGCCTATAATCCCAGCACTTTGGGAGGCCGAGGTGGGCGGATCACGAGGTCAGGAGATCGAGACCATCCTGGCTAACACGGTGAAACCCCGTCTCTACTAAAAAAAAAATACAAAAAACTAGCTGGGCGAGGTGGCGGGCGCCTGTAGTCCCAGCTACTCAGGAGGCTGAGGCAGGAGAATGGTGTGAACCCGGGAGGCGGAGCTTGCAGTGAGCTGAGATCCGGCCACTGCACTTCAGCGTGAGCAACAGAACGAGACTCCGTCTCAAATTAAAAAAAAAAAAAAAGAAAAAGAAAAGAAATCAGGAGCGAGAGAGAGATAATAGCCAAATCTCCAAACAAGTCAATTTTAGACAATGCGATACAGAAATTCCCTCTACTTTAACCTCTACAAAGAACATACTTTTGAAAGAACCAATCCACTTTTGTTCACTGTTTCTGCTTTCCTCAACCCTTTTCTGCCTACACAGCCAAACTGTTCTGCTCAGTTCATCAGAACACTCAGTCTATTTTATTTTATTTTTATTTTTTTGAGACAGAGCCTCATGCTGTTGCCCAGGCTGGAGTGCAGTGGCGCGATCTCAGCTCACTGCAAGCTCTGCCTCCCTGGTTCACGCCCAGCTTACAGGTGCCTGCCACCATGCCCGGCTAATTTTTTTTTTTTTTTTTTTTTTTTTGAGGTAGAGTCTCGCTCTGTCACCCAGGCTGGAATGCAGTGGCCGGATCTCAGCTCACTGCAAGCTCCGCCTCCCGGGTTCATGTCATTCTCCTGCCTCAGCCTCCCGAGTAGCTGGGACTACAGGCGCCTGCCACCTCGCCCGGCTAATTTTTTGTATTTTTTAGTAGAGACGGGGTTTCACCGTGTTAGTCAGGATGGTCTCGATCTCCTGACCTTGTGATCCGCCCGCCTCGGCCTCCCAAAGTGCTGGGATTACAAGCTTGAGCCACCACGCCCGGCCTAATTTTTTGTATTTTTAGTAGAGACGAGGTTTCACCGTGTTAGCCAGGATGGTCTTGATCTCCTGACCTTGTGATCCGCCCGCCTCGGCCTCCCAAAGTGTTGGGATTACAGGCGTGAGCCACCACACCCGGCCAATTTTTGCATTTTTTAGTAGAGTTGGGGTTTCACCATGTTGGCCAGGCTGGTCTTGAACTCCTGGCCTCAAGAGATCCACCTGCCTTGGCCTCCCAAAGTGTTGAGATTACAGGCGTGAGCCACCACACCTAGCCTCATTCTATTTTATAGAATGAAGTGTTGCCTGATTGTGGAATCATAAATAAAAGCCAGTTAAGATCTTTAAACTAGCTGGGTGCAGTGGTGTGCACCTGTAGTCTCAGCTACTCAGAAAGCTGAGATGGGAGAGTCACCTGAGCCCAGGAGTTCGAGGCTTCAGTGAGCCACTCCACTGCATTCCAGCCTGAGCAACAGAGATTATATCTCAACAACAAAAAAAAAAAAAAGAAAAGAAAAGAAAAACAAAAAAAGAGATCCTTGCTGGGCACAGTGACTCACACCTGTAATCCAAGCACTTTGGGAGGTCAAGGCAGGTGGGTCACCTGAGGTCAGGAGTTTGAGACCAGCATGGCCAAGATGGTGAAACCCTGATTCTACTAAAAATACAAAAATTAGCCAGGCGTGGTGGCAGGTGCCTGTAATCCCAGCTACCTGGGAGGCTGCAGCAAGAGAATTGCTTGAGCCTGGGAGGCAGAGGTTGCAGTGAGCTGAGATCGTGCCATTCCACTCCAATCTGGGCAACAAGAGCAAAATTCCTTCTCAAAAAAAAAAAAAAAAATCCTTAAACCAAGTTTGTTGTGATTTTATTTTTGACAAGATTGGAAGACTGGATTAAAAGAGACAAGATCCAGCTATATGCTGCCCTCAAGAGACTTACTTTAAATATAAGGACACTTTGGAAAGTTGAGGTGGGCAGATTGCTTGAGCTCAGGATTTCAAGACCAGCCTTGGCAACACCATGAAACCCAGTCTCTACAAAAAATACAAAAATTAGCCAGGTGGGGTGGCCTATGCTTGTAGTCCCAGCTATTTGGGAGGCTGAGGTGGCAGGATGGCTAAGATAGGCCACTGCACTCCAGCCTGGGCAACAGAGCCAGACCTTGTCTCAATGAATGAATGAATGAATGAATGAATAAATAAATGGCCAGGCGCGGTGGCTCACACCTGTAATCCCAGCTCTTAGGGAAGCAGAGGCAGGAGACTAGCTTGAGCCCAGGAGTTCAAGACCTGCCTGGGCAATATAGCGAGACCCCGTTCTCCACCAAAAAAAAAAAAAAAAAAAAGACAATAAATAAATAAATAAATGAACAAATGAACACAAAGAAATTGTAAGAAATGGCTGGGCCCAGTGGCTCACGTCTGTAATCCCAGCACTTTGGGAGGCCGAGGCGGGCAGATCACTTGAGGTCAGGAGTTTGAGACCAGCCTGGACAACATAGTGAAACCCTAACTCTACTAAAAATACAAAAAATTAGCCTGGCATGGTAGTGGGTGCCTGTGATCCCAGCTACTTGGAGGCTGAGGCAGGAGAATTGCTTGAACCCAGGAGGTGGAGGTTGCAGTGAGCCAAGATCGCGCCACTGCACTCCAGCCTGGGGAACAGAGTGAGACTCCATCTCAAAAAAAAAAAGAAAAAAGAAAAAAGAAATTGTAAGAAAAAAATAGTTCAGAGCAATCTGGGTTATGTGTGGTGTGCAGGCACAGAGAGACTTCCAGTATGAAACTTCAGTCATGCTCCCTCCCTCAAGCCCATGCTTGGCAGCAGTTGCTTAAGGTTATTTTGGGTTGGGCACAGTGACTCATGCCTGTAATTCCAGAGCTTTGGGAGGCAGAGGCAGGAGGATCACTTGAGGCCAGGAGTTTGAGACCAGCCTGAACAACATAGTGAGATCCTGTCTTTACAAAAAAAAGTAAAGAAAAATATTTTTGCTGTAGCCTGAGCCTGTAGTCCTAGTGCTAGTCCCAAGAGGAGTGCTTGAGCCCAGGAGTTTGAGGCTGCAGTGAGCTATGATTACACCACTGCACTCTAGCCTAGGTGACAGAAGCAACACCTTGTCTTGAAAAAAAAGTCATTTTGTTCTTGACTGCCTCACCCATTATCTTCATGTTCCTGGAATTTGTGATACAAAGAAACAATGGGGTCTGGGCAGGGTGGCTCATACTTGTAATCCCAGCACTTTGGGAGACTGAGACAGGAGGATTGCTTGAGTCCAGGAGACCAGCGTGGGGAACATAGTGACACCCTGACTCAATTAAAAAAGAAAAGAAAAGAGAAACAATGTATAAGCAATCAATGGCTTATGTTATTTTAATATAAGTTATTGGTAACAATTCAGGAATTGCTTCTTCTTTCCTTTAAAAATCCACCTGTACAGCTAGCATGGTGGCTCATGCCTATAATCCCAGCACTTTAGGAGGCCGAGGCAGGCTGATCACCTGAGGTCGGGAGTTCGAGACCAGTCTAACCAAAATGGAGAAACCCCATCTCTACTAAAAATACAAAATTAGCTGGGTGTGGTGGCACATGCCTATAATCCCAGCTATTCCAGAGGCTGAGGCAGAAGAATCGCTTGAAGCTGGGAGGCAGAGGACACAGTGAGCTGAGATCTCACCATTGCACTCCAGCCTGGGCAACAAGAATGAAACTTCATCTCAAAAAAAAAAAAAAAAAAAAAAAGGCTGGGCTGGGCTCAGTGGCTAACGCCTGTAATCCCAGCACTTTGGGAGGCTGAGGCGGGTGGATGACGAGGTCAGGAATTCAAGACCAGCCTTGCCAAGATGGTGAAACCCAATATCTACTAAAAATACAAAAATTAGCCAGGTATGATGGCAGGCACCTGTAATCCCAGCTACTCGGGAGGCTGAGGCAGAGAATTGCTTAAACCCGGGAGGCGGAGTTTGCAGTGAGATGAGATTGTGCCACCACACTCCAGCCTGGGCGACAGAGTGAGACTCAGTCTCAAAAACAAAACAAAACGAAACAAAACAACAACAACAAAAAAGAGCCGGGCACCGTGTCTCACACCTGTAATCCCCGCACTTTGGGAGGCTGAAGGGGGTAGATCACAAGGTCAGGAGATCGAGACCATCCTGGCCAACATGGTGAAACCCCATCTCTACTAAAAATACAAAATTAGCTGGGTGTAGTGGTGCGTGCCTGTAATCCCAGCTACTCAGCAGGCTGAGGCATGAGAATCACTTGAACCCAGGAGGTGGAGGTTGCAGTGAGCCAAGATCACACCACTGCACTCCAGCCTGGTGACACAGCAAGACTCCATCTCGGCCACGTGTGGTGGCTCACGCCTGTGATCCCAGCACTTTGGGAGGCTGAGGTGGGCGGATTACCTGAGGTCTGGAGTTCGACACTAGCTTGGCCAACAAGGTGAAACCCCATCTCTACTGAAAATACAAAAATTAGCCAGGCGTGGTGGCAGGCGCCTATAATCCCAGATACTCGAGAGGCTGAGGCAGAAGAATCACTTGAATCCGGGAGGTGGAGGTTGCAGTGAGCCAAGATCACGCCATTGCACTCCAGCCTTGGTGACAGGGCGAGACTCTGTCTCAAAAAACAAAAAAAATCCACCTGTACTTGCTGCTAATCAGCATGTGTATATAGATATCTATATAGATATATAGATATATAGATATATTTTTTGAGACTCTATTGCCCAGGCTGGAGTGCAGTGGCATGATCTCAACTCACTGCAACCTCCACCTCCTGGGTTCAAGCGATTATCCTAACTAAGCCTTCCAAGTAGCTGGGATTACAGGTGCCCACCATCACACCCGGCTAATTTTTCTATTTTTAGTAGAGACGGGATTTCATCATGTTGACCAGGCTGCTCTCGACCTCCTGACCTCAGGTGACCCACCCACCTCAGCCTTCCAAAGTGCTGGGATTACAGGCATGAGCCACTGCACCTGGCCATCAGTGTGTAGTTATTATCATTATTATTTGGGTTTTTTTTTGAGACAGAGTCTCACTGTGTCACCCGGGATGGAGTGCAGTGGTGAGATCTTGGCTCACTGCAACCTCTGCCTCTTGGGTTCAAGCGATTCTCCTGCCTCAGCTTTCCAAGTAGCTGAGATTATAGGTGCCCACCACTAGGCCTGGCTAATTTTTTGTATTTTTTTTAGTAGAGATAGGGGTTTCACCATGTTGGCCAGGCTGGTCTCGAACTCCTGACCTCGTGATCTGCTCGCCTCGGCCTCCCAATGTGCTGGGATTACAGGTGTGAGCCACTGCGCCTGGCCCAGTGTATAATATTAAGGACAACATAGTAATATGCTCTTGGGCAGAATATTAATCTGTGTTCTTGGATAGCAATCCTCAAGCTTGGCCCAACTAAACTCTCTACTTATTTTTTGCCTCAGCTTCCTCTTTTTAGCTTTATATAAGAAAAGGGCGGAAAACTATATTCCATGCAAATAATAACCAAAAGAGAGCTGGAGTGGCTATATTATTGTAAGTGAAAATAGATTCAAATCAGGTTACAAGAGGCAAACAAAGACATTATATATGTGTCCTTATATATCTGGACAGACACACACAGACACACATGCATATTTTTTCAAGATAGGTCACCCAGGATGGAGTGCAGTGACATGAATACAGCTCTCTGCACCCTCCAACTCCCAGGTTCAAGTGATCCTCCAACCTTATTCTGAGTAGCTGGGAGTATAGACATGGACCACCACACTCAGGTAATTTTTTTTTTTTTTTTTTGAGACAGAGCTTTGCTCTTGTTGCCCAGGCTGGAGGGCAATGGTGTGATCTTGGCTCACTGCAACCTCCGCCTCCTGGGTTCAGGTGATTCTCCTGCCTCAGCCTCCTGAGTAGCTGGGATTACAGGGGCCTGCCACCATACCTGGCTAATTTTGTATTTGTTTTTTTTTAGTAGAGACAGGATTTCTACATGTTGGTCAGGCTGGTCTCCCACTCCCGACCTCAGGTTATCCGCCTGCCTCGGTCTCTCAAAGTGCTGGGATTACAGGCATGAGCCACCTTGCCCGGCCAATTTTTTATACTTTTTGTAGAAATCGGGCCTCCCCAGAGGTTGTAGTGAGCCGAGATTGTGCCACTACACTCCAGCCTGGGTGACAGAGTAGGACTGTCAAAAAGAAAAAAATAAAAGAAAAGAGGCCGGGCGCGGTGGCTCACGCCTGTAATCCCAGCACTTTGGGAGGCCGAGGCGGGCGGATCACAAGGTCAGGAGATCGAGACCACAGTGAAACCCCGTCTCTACTAAAAATACAAAAAATTAGCCGGGCGCGGTGGTGGGCGCCTGTAGTCCCAGCTACTCAGGAGGCTGAGGCAGGAGAATGGCGTGAACCCGGGAGGCGGAGCTTGCAGTGAGCCGAGATCGCGCCACTGCACTCCAGCCTGGGCGACAGCGCGAGACTCCGTCTCAAAAAAAAAAAAAAAAAAAAAAAAAAAAAAAAAAAAAAAAAAAAAAAAGAAAAGAAAGAGCCGGGCACAGTGGCTCACATCTGTAATCTCAGCACTTTGGGAGACGGACATGAGCAGATCACCTGAGGTCGGGAGTTAGAGACCAGCCTGACCAACACGGTGAAACCCCATCTCTACTAAAATTACCAAATTAGCTGGGTGTGGTAGCGCATGCCTGTAATCCCAGCTACCCGGGAAGCTGAGGCAGAAGAATCACTTGAATCTGGGAGGCGGAGGTTGCGGTGAGCCAAGACCGTACCATTGAACTCCAGCCTGGACAACAAGAGCGAAACTCTGTCTCAATAACAAAACAAAACAAAACAAAAGCTGGGCATGATGGCACGCTCCTGTAGTGCCAGCTACTCGGGAGACTAAGGCAGGTGAATTGCTTGAACCCAGGAGGCAGAGATTGCAGGGAGCCGAAATCTTGCCACTGCACTCCAGCCTGGGCAACAGAGCAAACTCTGTCTCAAAAAAAAAAAAAAATTGGCTGGGCATGGTGGCTCACGCCTCTACTCCCAGCACTTTGGGAGGCCTAGACAGGTGGATCATGAGGTCAGGAGATCAAGACCATCCTGGCCAACATGGTGATACCCCGTCAAAAATTAGCTGGCTGTGGTGGCGTGTGCCTGTAGTCCCAGCTACTTGGGAGGTTGAGGCAGAAGAAACGCTTGAACCCAGGAGACAGAGGTTGCAGTGGGCTGAGATCACGCCACTGCACTCTAGCCTAAGGACAGAGCAAGACTCTGTCTCAAAATAAAAATATAAATAGGCTCAAGTGGCTGGGCACAGTTTCTCATGCCTGTAATCCCAGCACTTTGGGAGGCCAAGGCGGGCAGATCACGAGGTCAGGAGATCGAGACCATCCTGGCTAACACAGTGAAAACCCTCCTCTACTAAAAATACAAAAAATTAGCCAGGCGTAGTGGTGGGCACCTGTAGTCCCAGCTACTCGGGAGGCTGAGGCAGGAGAATGGCACGAACCCGGGAGGCGGAGCTTGCAGTGAGCGGAGATCGTGCCACTGCACTCCAGCCTGGGCAACAGAGCTAGATTCCATCTCAAAAATAAAATAAAATGAAATAATAAATAGGCCCATGCCAGGTGCAGTGGCTCACGCCTGTAATCCCAGCCCTTTGGGAGGCCGAGGCAGGCAGATCACCTGAGGTCAGGAGTCCGAGACCAGCCTGACCAACATGGAGTAACCCTGTCTCCACTTAAAAATACAAAATTAGCAGGGCATGGTGGTACATGTCTGTAATCCCAGCTACTTGGGAGGCTGAGGCATGAGAATCGCTTGAACCCGGGAGGCAGAGGTTGCAGTGAGCCGAGAATGCGCCATTGCACTGCAGCCTGAGTAAAAACAGCGAAACTCCATCTCAAAAAACATATAAATATAAATAAATAAGTAGGCCGGGCCTTGTGACTCATGCCTGTAATCCTAACACTTTGGGAAGCCAAGCAGGGTGGATCATGAGGTCAGGAGTTCAAGACCAGCCTGGCCAAGATGGTGAAGCCCCATCTCTACTAAAAATACAAAAATTAGCTGGGTGTAGTGCAGGTGCCTGTAATACCAGGTACTCAGGAGGTTGAGGCAGGAGAATAGCTTGAACCTGGGAGGCGGAGGTTGCAGTGAGCCGAGATTGTGCCACTGCACTCCAGCCTGGGTGACAGAGTAAGACTCCATCTCAAAAATAAATAAATACATAAATAAGGCCGAGCACAGTGGCCCACGCCTGTAATCCCAGCACGTTGGGAGGCCGAGGTGGGTGGATCACTTTGGGTCAGGAGTTTGAGACCAGTCTTGCCAACATGATGAAACCCTGTCTCTACTAAAAATACAAAAATTAGCCAGGCGTGGTGGTACGCGCCTGCAATGCCAGTTACTTGTGAGGCTGAGGCAGGAGAATTGCTTGAACCTGGAAGGCAGAGGTTGTAGTGAGCCAAGATCACGCCACTGTACTCCAGCCTGAGCAACAAGAGTGAAACTCCAACTGAAACAAAGAAAATAGGCCAGGCGCGGTGGCTCAAGCCTGTAATCCCAGCACTTTGGGAGGCCGAGACGGGCGGATCACGAGGTCAGGAGATCGAGACCATCCTGGCTAACACAGTGAAACCCCGTCTCTACTAAAAAAACACAAAAAACTAGCCGGGCGAGGTGGTGGGCGCCTGTAGTCCCAGCTACTCGGGAGGCTGAGGCAGGAGAATGGCGTGAACCTGGGAGGCGGAGCTTGCAGTGAGCCGAGATCCTGCCACTGCACTCCAGCCTGGGCGACAGAGTGAGACTCCGTCTCAAAAAAAAAAAAAAAAAAAAGAAAATAAATACATAAATAAAAATAAAAGGCCAGGTGCAGTGGCTCACACCTGTAATCCCAGCACTTTGGGAGGCTGAGGCAAATGGATCACTTGAGGTCAGGAGTTTGAGACCAGCCTGGCCAACATGGCGAAACCCTGTCTCTACTAAAAATGCAAAAATTAGTCAGGTGTGGTGGCGTACACCTGTAATCCCAGCTACTCAGGAGACTAAGGCAGCAGAATCTCTCAAACCTGGGAGGAGGAGGTTGCAGTGAGCTGAGATTGTGCAACTGCACTCCAGCCTGGGCGACACAGCGAGACTCCATCTCTAAAAATAAAAAATAAAACTATAAAAAGGACGGGGTAGGCCGGGCACAGTGGCTCACACCTGTAATCCCAGCACTTTGGGAGGCCGAGGCAGGTGGATCACCTGAGGTCGGGTGTTTGAGACCATCCTGACCAACATGGAGAATCCCTGTCTCTACTAAAAATACAAAATTAGCTGGGCGTGGTGGCGCATGCCTGTAATCCCAGCTACTGGGGAGGCCAAGGCAGGAGAATTGCTTGACCTCAGGAGGCAGAGGTTGCAGTGAGCTAAGATCGTGCCATTGCACTCCAGCCTGGGCAACAAGAGCAAAACTCCGTCCAAGAAAAAAAAAAAAGGGCAGTGGTAGTTATATGTATATAAACAATTTGTTTTTGGAGAGTCAGGGTCTGGCTATGTTGCCCAGGCTGGAGAGCAGTGGCTATTCACAGCTGTGATCAGGTATGTCCAATCTCATTTGGCTGACTGGTAATTTTGAAGTGAATGCCAAACATTGTAAATTTTACCTTTTCAAATGCTGGATAGTATTGTATTCCTATAGATTTTTTTTTTTTTTTTTTTTTGAGACTGAGTCTGGCTCTGTCGCNCTACTTTTTTTATTACTTTTTTTTTGGAGACCGAGTCTGGCTCTGTCGCCCAGGCCGGAGTACAGTGGCATGATCTCGGCGCCCTGCAACCTCCGCCTCCCAGGTTCATGCGATTCTCCTGTCTTAGCCTCCCAGGTAAACTGAGACTACAGGTGCATGCTGCCACGCCCAGCTAATTTTTGTTTTGTATTTTAGCAGAGACGGGGTTTTACCATGTTGCCCAGGCTGGTCTCCATCTCCTGTGTTCAGGCAGTCCGCCTACCTTGGCCTCCCATAGTTGCTAGTATTACAGCCGTGAGCCACCGTGCCCGGCCCTTTTTTTTTTTTTTTTTTTTTTTGAGACGGAGGCTTGCTCTGTTGTCCAAGCTGGAGTGTAGTGGCACAATCTTGGCTCACTGCAACCTCTGCCTACCCGGTGCAAGCGATTCTCCTGCCTCAGCCTCCCAAGTAGCTGGGACTACAGGCGTGCGCTACCATGCCCAGCTAAATTTTTTGTGTGTGTTTTTATGTTTGTTTTTTCACTAGAGACGGAGTTTCACTATGTTGGCCAGGCTGGTCTCGAACTCATGACCTCGTGATCCACTTGCCTCGGCTTCCCGAAGTACTGGGATTATGGGTGTGAGCCACAGCGCCCGGCCTTTTTTTTTTTTTTTTTTTTTGGTTAAGGTATTGTTTTGTCATCCAGGCTGGAGTGCAGTGGCATAATCTTAGCTCATGGTGGCCTCCAGCTTTTGGTGTCAGGGTATCCTTCCACCTCAGCCTCCCGAGTAGCTGGGACTACAGGTGTGTGTGCAACTGCGCCCAGCTAATATTTTTACCTTTCGTAGAGATGGAATCTCAATGTCTTGCCCAGGTTGGTCTCAGACTCCTGGGCTCAAGCAATCCTCCCACCTCAGACTCCCAAAGTGCTGGAAGTATGGGCGTGAGCCACTGAGTCCAGCTATCTTCAACTTTCACTATTCAGGTTACAGTTTGTAGTACCTTTTTTTGGCAGGGCAGGGGAAGGGTAGCGGGAGTAGCGCCCTAAGATCTCTTGGAATAAAACAGGGCTTACTACTTGGTTCCTGGTGCTTAAGAACATGTTTCCTAGACTCGGCTGTTTCCAGACTTGGAATCCAGTTCCCCAAGTTGGAATCACCTGAGGTTTGTTTTAATCACCTTCATGGAGGTATAATTTGCATACAATAAAATGCATATACTTTAAATGATAGTTTGATATATTTTTTTTAGACACAGGGTCTTGTTCTGTCACCCAGCTGAAGTACAGTGTCGGAATCATAGCTTACTGCATCCTCAACCTCCTAGGCCCAAGAATTCTCCACTTCAGCCTCTTGAATAGCTAGGGTTGCAGGTATGCACCACCACGCCTGGCTACATTTTTAGTTTTTAATTATTTTTTTGTAGAGAGAGGGGTCTCACTAAGTTGCTCAGGCTGGTCTTGAACTCCTGGCCTTAAGTGATCCTCTCGTCTCAGCCCCACAAAGCCCTGGGATTGTAGGCACGAGCCACCACAAACCACCAGTTTGATAAATTTTGGTAAATATATATACCCATGTAATTGCCATGCAGTTGAGTTAAAGAGCATTTCCTCAAGGCTTTAAATTTTTATTTATTTATTTATTTTGAGACAGAGTCTTATTCTGTTATCTAGGCTGGAGTGCAATGGCGCAATCTTGGCTCACTGCAGTCTCCGCCTCCCGGGTTCAAGTGATTCTCCTGCCTCAGACTCCCAAGTAGCTGGGACTACAGGCAAGCGTCACCACACCCAGCTAATTTTTTGTATTTTTAGTAGAGACGGGGTTTCACTGTGTGAGCCAGGATGGTCTTGATCTGATCTTGTGGTCTGTCTGCCTCTGTCTCCCAAAGTGTTGGGATTATAGGCATGAGCTAGTGCGCTGGCATTTGTTGTTGTTGTTGTTGTTGTTGTTTTGAGATGGAATCTCACTCTGTTGTCCAGGCTGCAGTGCAGTAGTACGATCTCAGCTCACTGCAACCTCTGCCTCTTGGGTTCAAGTGATTCTCCTGCCTCAGCCTCCCGAGTAGCTGGGACTACAGGCACCCGCCACCACACCCAGCTAATTTTTTGTGTTTTTAGTAGATTTGGGGTTTCGCCATGTTGGCCAGGCTGGTCTCGAAGGCCTGACCTCGTGATCTGCCTGCCTTGGCTTCCCAAAGTGCTGGAATTACAGGCATGAGCCACTGTGCCTGGCCTGAAGTTTTTTATACGGATTTTTTTGTTCATTCATTTTATTTGCTTGGCTTCCTGGAATATGAGAAGTTTTGGTTTGTTTTTGAGACAGAGTCTTGATCTGTTTCCCAGGCTGGAGTGCAGTGATGCTGTCATGGCTCACTGCAGCCTCTAACTCTTGTGCCCAAGTAATGCTTCTGCCTCAGCCTCGCGAGCATCTGGGACTACGGGCAAGCACCACCATACCTGGTTAATTTATTTTTTATAGAGATGACGTTTTGCCATGTTGTCCAGTCTGGTCTCCAACTCCTAAGCTCAGGCCTCCCAAAGTGGTGGGATTATAGGCGTAAACCGCTGCACCCAGCCTAGTTTTTTATTTTAAGAAATATATATACTTGGTAAAAGTAAAATCCAGCAATAAGGTTTACAATAAGCATATGTAAATTCTTAGCTCACTGGGAGGTACCTAATGGTTCATTTTTCTCTGTTAGTTTTACTAGATAAGTATTGTCTTGGAGGCCATGTAAGTTCAGAATTAGGCCAAACAAGGTCAAATCCTGATTCTGTGCATCCATTGAAGGTTAACCTTACAATATTTACATTTTGAGATAAATGATTTCATGCTCTTATTTAGGAAACTTGAAGGTGTGTTACCTCAGGGATTGTTCCTTGCCCGTCTTTCCCCAAAGAACTTGAGTTTGAAGTGATTTTCACTTGGCAGTAAATTGAAGGTTTTCTTCGTTGCTTACCACCATGTGTCTTAGGCCTGCTACTCTTGATCTCTGAGTGCCTTGACTGCTACAGAGAGGAAAGCTCTTGAACTAACACCAACGCTTGGCAGCCACTTGATCAGGATGGCCAAATAATGGCAGTACAGGTTGAGCATCTGAAATGCTTCAAGATCCTTTTTGGGCACTGGCATGAATTCAAAGGAAATGTCTAGTGGTGCATTTCAGACTTTGAATTTTTGGATTTGGGATACTGAACCAGTATGTATAATGCAGATAGTCCAAAATCTGAAGAAATTCTGAAATCTGAAACACTTCTGGGCCCAAGCGTTTTGGATAAGTAGTACTCAACCTATACCAGGCTCAAGTTCATTATGGACAGATGGATGGATGGTAGTTTGGCCCTTTCATCAGGAATTTCGCATGCAGTCAGTAAACAAAGTAAACAGCTTTATGTTTTCAACTTTATTTCTCCATTTTTTTTTTTTTTTTTTAAGACGGAGTTTCGTTCTTGTCACCCAGGCTGGAGTGCAGTGGCCTGATCTCCACTCACTGCAACCTTTGCCTCCCAGGCCCAAGCCATTCTCCTGCATGTGCCTCCCCAGTAGCTGGGATTACAGGCATGTGCCACCACGCCTGGCTAATTTTTTTTTGTATTTTTAGTAGAGATGGGTTTTCGCCATGTTGGCCAGGATGGTCTTGAACTCCTGACCTCAGGCAATCCACCCGCCTCGGCCTCCCAAAGTGCTAAGATTACAGACATGAGCCACGGCGCCCGGCTCTATTTCCCAAAAGTTTAATGGTGTTTCTTGTGTGCTACGCACAGTCTTGGGTGTGGGTAAAGTTGGGGTTGATAGACAGGGCAGGTTTCTACCAATTGTACTGAAACAGTTTTGGGGTTTTATTTTTAAATTTTTTTATTTTTCTTTTGCCACCATGCCCAGCTAATTTTCTATTTTCAGTAGAGGCGGGGTTACTCCATGTTGGTCAGGCTCATCTCGAACTCCTGAGCTCGGGTGATCTGCCCTCCTCAGCCTCCCAGAGTGCTGGGATTACAGGTGTGAGGCACCGTGCTCAGCCGAATTAGTAATTTTTTTTTTTTTTTTTTTTGAGACGGAGTCTCGCTCTGTCACCAGGCTGGAGTGCAGTGGCACCATCTCGGCTCACTGCAAGCTCCGCCTCCTGGGTTCACGCCATTCTCCTGCCTCAGCCTCCCGAGTAGCTGGGACTACAGGCGCCCGCCACCTCGCCCGGCTAATTTTTTGTATTTTTAGTAGAGACGGGGTTTCACCATGTTAGCCAGGATGGTCTCGATCTCCTGACCTCGTGATCCGCCCGCCTCGGCCTCCCAAAGTGCTGGGATTACAGGCGTGAGCCACCACGCCCGGCCAATTTTTATTTATTTTATTTTTTTTTGAGACGAAGTCTCGCTGTGCTCCCAGGCTGGAGTGCAGTGGCGTGATCTCGGCTCACTGCAAGCTCCGCCTCCCGGGTTCACACCATTCTCCCGCCTCAGCCTCCCAAGTAGCTGAGACTACAGGCGCCCGCCACCACGCCCGGCTAGTTTTTTGTATTTTTAGTAGAGACGGGGTTTCACCATGTTAGCCAGGATAGTCTCGATCTCCTGACCTCATGATCCACCCGCCTCGGCCTCCCAAAGTGCTGGGATTACAGGCTTGAGCCACCGCGCCCGGCCACCGGCCAATTTTTAAGGCCATGATTATTTTATCTCCATGGAGATTTATTCATTATCCTTCCAAAATATTGTAAAGATCTTGATCTGGTAGAAGGAGCATAGTTATTCAGTTGAATTATTTCTACTTCTGTTTCTTGGCTGGAGAATTGTTTTGTATTTGCTTATAGTGATTGTTTGACTGATAATGTGTTTATAATGTCTTCATTATAACCTAGCACCACCTCAAAACATCTTTTGTGGTTTATTATATGCCAAAAGTAAGCTGAAAATTGTGCAGAGAGGGAGATTTGCTATGAGTGTAAGAAAATAAGTATTGTAAAATGTGTAGTGCATAAGCAAGTTACCAAATTACTCAGCTAATTTGGTTTGTAAGAAATTTTTTTTTTTTTTAGTGTCAGGGTCTTGCTCTGTCACTCAGCCTGGAGTGCAGTGGCACCATCATAGCTCACAGCAGCCTCCAACTCTTGGGCTCAAATGATTCTCCCCCTTCAGCCTCCTAAGTGATTGGGACTACGGGTATACACTACTGCACCCGGCTATTCATTTGGTTTTTGAGACAGGATCTCACTCTGACACCCAGGTTGGAGTGCAGTGGCACGATCACAGCTCACTGCAGCCTTGACTTCCTGGGCTCAGGTGATTATTCAACCTCAGCGTCCCCAGTAGCTGGGACTACAGGCGCAAGCCACCACGCTCGGTTGGCTAAGTTTTGTGTATGTTATAGAGACAAGGTTTTGCCATGTTGCCCAGGCTGGTCTCAAACTCTTAGGCTCCAGTGATCCATCCGCCTTAGCCTCCCAAAGTGCTGGGATTATAGACATAAGCTACCTTGCCTGTCCGTTTTCATATTTTTTTAAGAGATGAGGTCTCACTATGTTGCCCAGACTGTTCTCCAACCCTTGGCTTCAAGCAGTCCTCCTGCTTCTGAAAGTGCTGGGATTGCAGGTGTGAGCCACCGCACCTGGTCAGGAGTTTTACATACTATGCATTGTTACTTGTAGGTCTTGTTTGGAAAGAAGTAACTTCCTAAGGCCAATTCAGAAAAGAAGGGTAGTAACTTAGAGGAAGTAAATTTGAAGGCTCTAGTTAGTCTAATATTAGTATTAGTAATTTGGGTTTTTTAAAGTTTCCTTTCTAAAAGGTAGGAAATTAACTATTTCATATACCATCCCCCCCCACCTCACCTTTTTGGCGACAGTCTTACTCTTGTCACCCAGGTTGGAGTGCAGTGGCATGATCATAGCTCACTGCAGCCTTGAACTTCTCGGCTCAGGGGATCCAGCTACCTCAGCCTCGTGAGTAGCTAGGATTACAGATGCATGGCACCAAGTCCTGATACAGCCTTCTCTATACCAGAGCAAAGTATTAAGTGATTCAAGCTCACATAGGCATGAAACGGCACTGAATAGACAAAGTGCTGTAGGAGTTCAGGGATGAAGAAGAATTTGTGGTAGAGGGCCGGGCGCGGTGGCTCACGCCTGTAATCCCAGCACTTTGGGAGGCCGAGACGGGCGGATCACAAGGTCAGGAGATCGAGACCATCCTGGCTAACCCGGTGAAACCCCGTCTCTACTAAAAAATACAAAAAACTAGCCGGGCGAGGTGGCGGGCGCCTGTAGTCCCAGCTACTCAGGAGGCTGAGGCAGGAGAATGGCGTAAACCCGGGAGGCGGAGCTTGCAGTGAGCTGAGATCCGGCCACTGCACTCCAGCCTGGGCCACAGAGCGAGACTCCGTCTCAAAAAAAAAAGAAAAAAAGAATTTGTGGTAGAGTAGCCAGGGAGCCATGGAGGCCTCTGGTAGTGAGGGTGTAACTCTTGGCCTTTAAAATGAGGTAGAGGGGAAATACTATGAGTAGTGGGAATCAACCCTTGGCCTGAACACAGATAATCTTGTTTTATCTCCTTATAGAAACAGAAGGTGGGGGTGGCTAGTTTTGGTTAGACTAGGGAAGATGTTGGGGGAGAGTGAGGCAGTATGCTTCTGTAGTTTCTGGAGATCAGATTCCAAGATGGATTTTTGCGTATGTGTTGCTTTATTTCTTACCCCCTTGATGTAATCTACTATATAAATCTTTCAAAGTTCATACATTTTACAATGTATCTTGTTCGAAAACATAGTAGTTTTATATGGTAAATTCAAACAGTGCAAAAGGATATATGGCCCCTAAAGGTACCTGTTGTGTTTCTTGTGGACCAGCGCATAAAATCCCAGCACTTGGGGCAGCTGAGGTGAGCCCAGGAGTTCTAGGCCGCAATGAGTCATGATCACTCCACTGTGCTCCAGCACTCCAGCCTCAGTGACAAAGCGAGACCCTTTCTGGAAGAAAAAAAAAAAAAAAA
>NC_037669.1:90799796-90852722 GCF_003255815.1 Theropithecus gelada
AGTAGCTGGGACTACAGGCGCCCGCCACCACGCCCGGCTAGTTTTTTGTATTTTTAGTAGAGACGGGGTTTCACCATGTTAGCCAGGATGGTCTCGATCTCCTGACCTCGTGATCCGCCCGCCTCGGCCTCCCAAAGTGCTGGGATTACAGGCTTGAGCCACCGCGCCCGGCCTATTCTCCTGCTTTTAGGATAATATAGCACCATCTCGTTTGGCTCAAATCTCTTGTTCCCTTTCCTTACCTCTATCAGCTGTTATGCTCTTGCTTCTTTCTTAATTGAGAAAATGGAAGTAGTAATAAAAGTCTATCACTATATCTACTGACTTAGTTACATTTGGCTGTTGTGGAGACTCACTGCAACCTCCGCCTTCTGGGTTCAAGCGATTCTCGTGCCTCTTCCTCTATGTCTGTGGATCAGTCCCTTGGGAGTCCATTGTTCTATCTAGGGTCAGCCCTTCCACTTGCGAGCAAAATCTCCTTCCCCTCTAATCTCGTAATGTTGCTCTAGCAGTTCTCTTCTCTCCTGCATCATTTTCTGCATATAGTCTGTCAGATTTATTTATTATTTTTTTCTTTTTTATTGAGACGGAGTCCCGGTCTGTAGCCCAGGCTGGAGTGCAGTGATGCCACGTCTGCTCACTGCATGCTCCGTCCCCTGGGTTCATGCCATTCTCCTGCCTCAGCCTCCCGAGTAGCTGGGACTACAGGTGCCCGCCACCACGCCCGGCTAATTTTTTGTATTTTTAGTAGAGACAGGGTTTCACTGTGTTAGCCAGGATGGTCTCGATCTCCTGACCTTGTGATCCGCCTGCCTCGGCCTCCCAAAGTGCTGAGATTACAGGCGTGAGCCATCGCGCCTGGCCTTGGTCAGATCTTAATACCTCACCTAGCTGCAGTGAATGCTGGGAAATGTAGTCTTTATAACTGGCAGCCATGTGACTATGAAGGGGAAAGCTATTGAGGCAGATAAGCAGGCAGTCTCTGCCATACTGTCAACACTTATTTTTTTAAAAAAACAAAAGCCAACTCTTTTTTTTTTTTTTTTTTTTTTGAGACGGAGTCTCGCTCTGTCGCCCAGGCTGGAGTGCAGTGGCCGGATCTCAGCTCACTACAAGCTCCGCCTCCCGGGTTCACGCCATTCTCCTGCCTCAGCCTCCCGAGTAGCTGGGACTACAGGCGCCTGCCACCTCGCCCGGCTAGTTTTTTGTACTTTTTAGTAGAGACGGGGTTTCACCATATTAACCAGGATGGTCTCGATCTCCTGACCTCGTGATCCGCCCGTCTCGGCCTCCCAAAGTGCTGGGATTACAGGCTTGAGCCACCGCGCCCGGCCAAAAGCCAACTCTTTTGGTAACAGTTGTACCGAGATATAATTCATATATCACACCATTCATTTAAAATGAACAGTTTAGTGGACTTTAGATATTCACAGATACATGTAGAACACATGTATCACTACAGTCAATGTTGGAACATTATTGTCACCCCAAAAGAAACCCTGTACTCTTCAACTGTCATCTTCAATCTCCCTATCACCACTCCCAGCCTTAGGCAACCACTAGTCTACTTTATGTCTCTATAGATTTGCCGGTTCTGGATATTTCATGTAATGGAATCATATAATATATTGTCTTTTGTGACTGGCTTCTTTCACTTATGTAATGTATTAAAGGTTCATCCATGTTGTAACATTTATTTTCTGAGTTTTTTTTTTTTTTTTTCTGTGAGACAGGATTTTGCTCTGTCATCCAGGCTGGAGTGCAGTGTCTTGATTGCTACTCACTGCCACTTTGCCCTCCTGGGCCCAAGCGATCCTGCCACCTCAGCCTGCTGAGTAGGTGGGACCACAGGTGTATGCCACCACGCCTGGGTAATATTTTTATTTTTTTGTAGAGAGGAGCTCTCACTATGTTGACCACGGTAGTCTTGAACTCCTGGGCTCAAGTGATCCTCTCACCTCAGCCTCCCAAAGTGCTGGGATTATAGGCATGAGCCACCAAGCCCCAGCTGACTACTTAAAAAAAATTTTTTTTTTAATAAAGATGTGGTCTCATTATGTTGCCCAGGCTGATCTTGAACTCCTGCTTAAGCAATACTCCCACCTCAGCCTCCCTGAGTGCTGACTTTCCTTTTTTTTTTTTTTTTTTTTTGAGACGCAGTCTTGCTCTGTCGCCCAGGCTGGAGTGCAGTGGCGCAATCTCGGCTCACTGCAAGCTCCGCCTCCCGGGTTCACGCCATTCTCCTGCCTCAGCCTCCCGAGTAGCTGGAACTACAGGCGCCCGCCACTGCGCCCGGCTAATTTTTTCTATTTTTAGTAGAGACGGGGTTTCACCATGGTCTCGATCTCCTGACCTTGTGATCCACCCGCCTCGGCCTCCCAAAGTGCTGGGATTACAGGCGTGAGCCACCGCGCCCGGCCCCTTTTTTTTTTTTTTTTCTTTTCGTGATGGAGTTTTGCTCTTGTTGCCCAGTCTGGAGTGCAGTGGTACAATCTCGGCTCACTGAAACCTCTGCCTCCTGGGTTCAAGCGATTCTCCTGCCTCAGCCTCCCGAGTAGATGGGATTACAGACGTGCACCATCATGCCTGGCTAATTTTTGTATTTTTGGTAGAGGTAGGGTTTCACTATATTGGCCAGGCTGGTCTCGAACTCCTGACCTCGTGATCCGCCCACCTCGGCTTCCAAAGTGCTGGGATTACAGGTGTGAGCCACTGGGCCCAACCCCGGGCTGACTTCTTGAAAGAACATTTTCTTTTTTTTGTTTTTTTTTTTTTGAGACGGAGTCTTGCTCTGTCGCCCAGGCTGGAGTGCAGTGGCCAGATCTCAGCTCACTGCAAGCTCCGCCTCCCGGGTTCACGCCATTCTCCTGCCTCAGCCTCTGGAGTAGCTGGGACTACAGGCACCCGCCATCTCGCCCGGCTAGTTTTTTGTATTTTTTTAGTAGAGACGGGGTTTCACCATGTTAGCTAGGATGGTATTGGCCAGGCTGGTCTCGAACTCCTGACCTCGTGATCCGCCCGTCTCGGCCTCCCAAAGTGCTGGGATTACAGGCTTGAGCCACCGCGCCCGGCCAAAAGAACATTTTCTACCACATATCTCAGTGCCCACATTTCCTCAGTTCACTGCCATCTACTCTTCCCTGTGGCCATATGAAAAGGTTTTCTCCTTTTGTTGGAGACCTCCTCATAGATCTGTGTTCTTTTTGCAAGCATGTAGTTTGGACTCTTCCTTGTAATGTATTCTTCCTTTTTCTTGGTGTTCATTATCATCATACCTTTTTGAGCATTTCAGTTATCTCTGGCTCCTTCATGACCACCACTTCCTTTGTGTTGCTGGCATGCTCTGGCTAGATCATTGCCCCTCTCCATTCCACACACTTGAAGCCTATGCTGTTTTTACCTGTAATAACGGCTTACCTGGGTGGTGATATTTTTCAGCTGACTGTGGGGAAACGTTTGTAAGGTTTAGAAAACACCTCCTTAGATTGTGCCCATTCCACCTCCCCTTCCATTAGGGTTCGTTCTTCTGGGCACCCTCAGACCCTCACCATAGTTTTCTCATACCTATCCAGTTAACCACTCGGTCACTTTTTGTGCCCTGCCAAGACTCTGTTTCTTCTTCTTCTTCTTTTTTTTTGTTTTCGTTTTTGTTTTTGTTTGGAGACAGAGTCTCGCTCTCTTGTCCAGGTTGGAGTGCAGTGGCTTGATCTTGGCTCAGTGCAACCTCTGCCTTCTGGGTTCAAGTAATTCTCCTGCCTCAGCCTCCTGAGTAGCTGAAATTATAGGCTCCCACCACCAGGCCTGGCTAATTTTTGTATTTTTAGTAGAGATGGGATTTCACCATATTGGCTAGGCTGGGCTTGAACTCCTGACCTCAGGTGATCCGCACCTCCCTCAGTCTCCTAAAGTGCTGGGATTACAGGTGTGAACAACCGCGCCCGGCCAGTCTTTGTTTCTCTGTTAATCACAGACCTGATCATGCTGGTCTAGTGGCTTTCCTTTCCTTACAGAATAGAATGCAAATTGCTCTGCATAACATACCATATCCTCCAGTCTAACCATCACCCCATCTTTCCAGCCTTATTTTCAAAAATCTCCTTTCCAAATTCTTGTATTACAGGTCATTGAGGTTATTTGCTCAAGCTGTTTCTTAACCTTAGAAAGTATTCCTGAACTATCATTACCACTCTTTCCAGGGGACTTGTCCTGGTTCTTCAAGGTCCATGTCAGATATCACTTTATTGGAAGCCCTCTGGCAGAATCACTTTTTCTCTCATTTCATACCAGAGAAGATAAGCTTTTGTTAGAGCACTTAATTACATTGTACTGTTTTCCTGAAAAAGCTACATCTCTAGCACCTAGAACAAGGAGTGACCCATAGAAGACAGTGGTTTGGGGCTGGACACAGTGGCTCACACCTGAAATCCCAGCATTTTGGGAGGCCGAGGCAGGTAGATCACTTGAGGTCAGGAGTTAGAGACCAGCCTGGCCAATATGGTCAAACCTCATCTCTACTAAAAATATAAAAATTAGCTGGGCGTGGTGGTGGGCACCTGTAATTTTAGTTACTTGTGAGGCTGATGCAGGAGAATTACTGGAACCCGAGAGGCAGAGGTTGTAGTAAGCTGAGATCACGCCACTGCACTCCAGCCCGGGCAACAGAGAGAGACTCTGTCTCAAAAAAACAAAAACAAAAAAGTGGTTTGTATGAGACTGATTGGGGTAATAAGAATTGAGACAAGGGGTGGGACGCAGTGGCTCACGCCTGTAATCCCAGCACTTCAGGAGGCCGAGATGGACGGATTGCGAAGTCAGGAGTTTAAGACCAGCCTGACCAACATGGTGAAACCCCGTCTCTACTAAAAATACAGAAGTTAGCTGGGCGTAGTGGTGCACGCCTGTAATCCCAGCTACTCAGGAGGCTGAGGCAGGAGAACTGCTTGAACCCGGGAGGCAGAGGTTGCAGTGAGATTGTGCCACTGCAATCTAGCCTGGGCGACACAGTGAGATTCTCTCTCTCTCACACGCACGCGCGCGCACACACACACACACACACACACACACACACACAAAGAATTGAGACAAGGGACCTGTGGTCCCAACTGTTCTTGAGGCTGAGCCTGTCTCTTAAAAAAAAAAAAAAGGCCAATGCGGTGGCCCACTCCCATAATCTCAGCACTTTGGGAGGCCAAGGCAGGTAGATCATTTGAGACCAGCCTGGCCCGTATGATGGAACCCCATCTCTACAGCAATTAGCCAAATATGGTGGTGTGCGCCTGTGGTCTCAGCTACTCGGGGTACGGAGGTGGGAGAACTGATTGAGCCTGGGAGGTTGAGGCTGCAGTGAGCTGTGATCACACCACTGTACTCCAGTCTGGGTGACAGAGACAGACCCTGTCTGAAAAATAAAGTTGACACAAGGCCACTGGGCCTGGCAAGGAAAAGGTCACTGTTACACTGTAGTGTAGTAGGTGGTAGAGTGACTAAGAAGGAAGCATAAAAGATGGATGGGAGCACTTAGAATTTATCTTTAAAATACCTGATTTTTTTTTTTTTTTTTTTGAAACAGAGTCTTGCTCTGTTGCCCAGGCTGGAGTGCAATGGTATGATCTTGGCTCACTGCAGCCTCCACCTCCCAGGTTCCAGCGATTCTCCTGCCTCAGCTTCCCAGGTAGCTGGGATTACAGGCACACTCACCATGTCTCGGTAATTTTTGTATCTTTAGTAGAGACGGGGTTTGACCATGTTGGGGTCAATGGGGGTTGACCAGGCTGGTCTTGAACTCCTGACCTCAGCTGATCTGCCCCCACTTGGCCTCCCAAAGTGCTAGGATTACAGACGTGAGTCATCATGTCCGGCCTCTAAAATATCTGATGTTTGTGGTGACCATTTTCTAGAAAAATCTGTAACACTAAATTGTGGATATGTTTTCTTTGACAGATCCAGCAGCTGTGGGAGATATGTTTAGAACAGCACTGTCTTTTTGTGATGGTGGACATGCTCTATATCTGCACTATCCAGTACCATAGCTCCCAGCCACATGTGGCTATTGAGCGTTGAATATGGTCAGTGTGACCAAGGAACTCAATTTGAAAATGAAAATTTTTAGGCCTAGTGCAGTAGTTCACGCCTGTAATCCAGCAGTTTGGAAGGCTGAGGCAGGCGGATGGCTTGAGCTCAGGAGTTTGAGACCAGTCTGGGTAACATGGCAGGACCTGTCTTTTATTCAATACTTTAAAATTTTTGCTTATTTGATAAAAACGAAGAACATTTTTAAAATTTAAACAACATTTTGTTGTTCTTGTTTTTGACACAGGGTCTCACTCTGGCACCCAGGCTGGAGTGCAGTGGTATGATCATGGCTTACTGTAGACTTGACCTACTAGCTCAAGCTATCCTCTCACCTCTCAGTTTTCCGTCCTTTCCCACCGAGTAGCTGGGATTACAGACACTCAGCAACACGCCTGGCTAATTTTTATTTTTTTGTAGAAATGAGGTCTCACTGTATTGCCCAGGCTGGTCTTGAGCTCCTAGCCTGAAACATCCTGGGATTACAGGCGGGAGTCACTGTGCCTGACCAGCATTATTTTTTGTTTTTTGTTTTTTAAAAAAAAATAAATTAATTGGCCATGTGCGGTGGCTCACGCTTGTAATCCCAGTGCTTTGCAGGGACTGAGGCTGGTGTATCACCTGAGGTCAGGAGTTCGAGACCAACCTGGCCAAGAAGGCAAAACCCCGTCTCTACTACAAATACAAAAATTAGCTGGGCGTAGTGGTGGGTGCCTGTAATCCCAGCTACTTGGGAAGCTGAGGCAGAATTGCTTGAACCTGGGAGGCAGGATTGCAGTGAGCTGAGATCTCATCATTACACTCTAGCCTGGGGGACAAGATCAAAACTCTGTCTCAAAAAAAAAAAAAGATAAATTAGGCCGGTCATGGTGGCTCACGCCTGTAATCCCAGCACTTTCGGAGGCCAGGGCGGGTAGATCACCTGAGGTTGGGAAGTTCAAGACCAGCCTGACCAACATGGAGAAACCTCATTTCTACTAAAAATAGAAAATTACCCGGGCATGGTGGTGCATGCGTGTAATCCCAGCTACTTGGGAGGCTGAGGCAGGAGAATCGCTTGAACCCGGAAGGCAGAGGTTGTGGTGAGTTGGAATCGCGCCATTGCACTCCATTCTGGGCAACAAGAGTGACACTCTGTCTTAAAAAAAAGTCACAAGTGACTGATGGCTACCATGTTGGGCAGTGAAGCTATGACGTTACCAGTGTTAGGATTGAATGCAATCCAGACTTTCTGTCTGTTGTGTTCACACTTGAAGCAGTGACTCTGCTCCCTAAGTATATGTGATTTTTACTTTTTTTTGTTTTTGACGAACTCTCACTCTGTCACTCAAGCTGGAGTGCAGCGGCACTATCTTGGCTCACTGCAACCTCTGTCTCCTGGGTTCAACTGATCTTCCCACCTCAGCCTCACTAGTAGCTGGAACTGCAGGTGTGTACTACTGCGCCTGGCTACTTTTTGTATTTCTTTCTTTTTTTTTTTTTTTTTTTGAGACAGAGTCGCTCTGTCACCCAGACTGGAGTGCAGTGGCGCAATCTTGGCTCACTGCAACTCTGCTTCCCGGGTTCAAGCGATTCTCCTGCCTCAGCCTCCCCAGTAGCTGAGACTACAGGTGCGTGCCGCCATGCCTGGCTAGTTTTTTGTATTTTTAGTAGAGACGGGGTTTCACCGTGTTAGCCAGAATGGTCTTGATATCCTGACCTCATGATCCTCACGCCTCAGCCTCCCAAAGTGCTGGGATTACAGGCATGAGCCACCATGCCCAGCCTAATCTTTGTATTTTTAGTAGAGATGGGGTTTCACTGTGTTGGCCAGGCTGGTCTCAAAATCCTGACCTCAGGTAATCTGCCTGCCTTTCGGCTTCCCAAAATGCTGGGGTTATAGGCGAGAGCCAGCACACCTGGCCCCTTAATCTTTATCCATGACTCCTTTTACCTTTTCTGAAATAGATTTTTCAGTTTCTCTAGTGTCACACTGTCAAAATTTGTAAATTTTCCTTGTAATCCTAGACAGAGGATTAAGCCATGTGTTTTTCCAGTCCATCTTTTGTTACATCTGTATTTTCCTTTTACATGTTGACTGGTTCAAACTGACTAGCATCCCAAGTAAGGTGTGAATTAAATCCTGATATGGGGCCAGGCATGGTGGCTCATACCTGTAATCCCAGCACTTTGAGAGGCCAAGGCAGGCGGATTACCACGGTCAGGAGTTTAAGACCAGCCTGGCCAAGGAGTTCCCCGTCTCTACTAAAATTACAAAAAATTAACTGGGCACGGTGCCAGGTGCCTGTAGTCCCAGCCACTTGGGAGGCTGAGACATGAGAATCGCTTGAACCTGGGAGGTGGAGGCTGCAGTGAGCTGAGTTCGTGCCACCGCACTCTAGCCTGGGTGACAGAGTGAGACTCCATCTAAAAAAAAATCCTGGTATGGACTGTCAAAGCTGTTTGCTTCTCACAGTCTGCAGGTACTATAGATGGACGGGGACCCACCAATGAAGGAGGGGAAGCCTCCTTTTGTGGAACTGATTTGCTTCTGTCTTCTAAATCAGTGTGTGGACTTGGGCCTACTAATCAAGTCTTACTGTTTTTCCTGTAACTTTATTTATTTATTTATTTATTTTTTGAGACAGAGTCTCACTCTGTTGCCCAGGTTGGAGTGCAGTGGTGTGATCTTGGCTCACTGTAAGCTCTGCCTCCCAGGTTCATGCCATTCTCCTGCCTTAGCCTCCCGAGTAGCTGGGATTACAGGTACCCGCCACCACGCCCGGCTAATTGTGTGTGTGTGTGTGTGTGTGTGTGGTAGAGATGGAGTTTCACCGTGTTAGGATGGTCTTGATTTCCTGACCTCATGTTCCTCCTGCCTCGGCCTCCCAAAGTGCTGGGATTACAGGCGTGAGCCACCGTGCCCGGCTTCTGTAACTTTTATTTATTATAAGTTGTTAGCTGTTGGAATTCTGGACAGAACAGAGTTCCTGAAGCTGTTCACTGCTGTAAGAAGTAAGAAGTGTCATGACTTTTCAGCAGAGGAAGAAGTCTATTAAGGACATGTGGCTCCAAATATGCCACTCAGAACCTATTCTGGAGTAAGTCATTCCAAGATGGGCCTAGGGCATCTGAGAAGCATAGCAGCTTCCTCTCAGCAAGTGCTGCTGAACCCCAAACTAAGCTCATACATTTTTCTTGGGTTCTGCCTGGAGAGTCCCCATTACCCTCATCCTTAAGCAACCACTACGCTCTTTTTTTGGAGACAGTCTCGCTCTGTCACTCAGGCTGGAGTGCAATGGCACAATCTCCACTCACTGCAACCTCTTCCTCTCGGGGTCAAACGATTCTTTTGCCTCAGCCTCTCGAGTAGCTGGGATTACAGGTGGACGCCACCAGGCCTGGCTGATTTTTTTTTTTTTTTTTTTTGTATTTTTGTCAAGATGGGGCTTCACCATGTTGGCCAGGTTGGTCTTGAACTCCTGACCTCAGGTATTCCACCTGCCTCAGCCTCCCGAAGTGCTGGGATTACAGACATGAGCCACCACGCCCAGCAGCTACTTTCTGTCTCTGTAGATTTACCTATTCTGGATATTTCATACAAATATGGTATGAAATATGTGGTTCTTTGTGACTGGTTTTTTTTTTTTTACTGAGCATAGTATTTTCAGGGTTCATCCATGTTGTAGCATGTTTCAGTACAGTAGTGTACTTCATTCCTTATTGCTGAGTAGTACTTCACTGTATGGCTATACCACATGGTTAGATATGTAGCTTAGATAGGATTATTTTGTTAATTAAAAGCTAATGAACAATGATTTCAAAGTGTGAGATATTAGTAGGCTGGCCATTGAACAGCTCCAGATTTCAAAATGTAAGATATTAACTTAGTCATTAGTAGGCTGGCCCATTGAACAGCTCCAGAAGGCCTTCAGGAAGTTGTCCACACAAATGTGAGTAAGCATCATGGTCACACAAACGTGAGAAAATTACCAAAGAGTGCTATGTGAAATGCAGAGAATTGCTCATTAATGCATGGTTGTAATTTACCTACTGAAGCATAGCCAGTAGCCACTGTAGCATCTAAAGAACATATGATGGACACACCACTCCCACACTTGGCACCCAGATAAGCAAGGCAGGCAGCAGTGCAGATGAGCTGTAGTTACCCCAGGAAATCACATTGACTTGTGAAATGTGAAAAGGACTGACCTTCACTTACATTCTTTCTATAGCAGAGCTCCCTAAAGCTCAGAATGCCACAGCTGGCTGGGTGTGGTGGCTCCACCTATTATAATCCCACTACTTTGGAAGGCAGAGGCGGGTGTATCATTTCAGCCCAGGAGTTCATCGCTGAGCCCAGGAGTTCGAGACCAGCCTGGGCAACATGGCAAAACCCCGTCTCCACACAAACACAAAAAAATATACAAAAAATTTAGCCGGGAATGGTGGCACACACCTGTAGTCCCAGCTACTCGGGAGGCTGAGGTGGGAGGATCACCTGAGCCCAGGAGTTTGAAGCTGCAGTGAGTCGTGATGATGGCACTGCACTCCAGCCTGGGCAACAGAGTGAGACTTTGTCTCCAGAAAAAAAAAAAAAGAAAGCCATGCCCTTCCTTGACAGCATCTGTAATGAGTCAAGAGACGTAAAACAGTAAGAATAAACAGTTGTAAGACATGCTAGAACCAAGAGTTAATGACTTCAGAGTGACTCAAACATATATGACATTGTTATTTCTTCCTCTGGTGTGTACAGAAAAAAGATACACATATCTAAAAGAAATTGTGGAAAAACATAAAAGGGTAGAAAAACAAATATAATGGGTTTTTTTTTTTTTCTTTCTTTTGAGACGGAGTCTCGCTCTGTTGCCCAGGCTGGAGTGCAGTGGCGCGATCTTGGCTCACTGCAACCTCTGCTCCCAGGTTCACGCCATTCTCCTAAGCCTCCGGAGTAGCTGGGACGACAAGTGCCCGCCACCACGCCCCGCTAATTTTATTTGTATTTTTAGTAGAGACGGGGTTTCATCGTGTTAGCCAAGACGGTCTCTGTCTCCTGACCTCATGATCCGCCTGCCTCAGCCTCCCAAAGTGCTGGGATTACAGGCGTGAGCCTCCGCGCCTGGCCCTTTTTTTTTTTTTTTTTTGAGATGGAGTCTCACTCTGTTACCTAGGCTGGAGTGCAATGGCACAATCTCAGCTCACTGCAACCTTCACCTCTCAGGCTTAAGCGATTCTCCTGCCTCAGCCTCCCGAGTAGCTGGGACTACAGGTGCATGCCACCACGTCTGGTTAATTTTTTATATTTTTAGTAGAGACGGGGTTTCACCATGTTAGCCAGGATGGTCTCAATCTCCTAACCTCATGGTCTGCCCGCCTCAGCCTCCCAACGTGCTGAGATTACAGGTGTGAGCCACCATGCCCGGCCTGTTTTTTTTTTTGAGACGGAGTTTCTCTCTTGTTGCCTAGGCTGGAGTGCAATGGCATGATCTCAGCTCACTGCAACCTCTGCCTCCCAGGTTCAAGCAATTATCCTGCCTCATCCTCCTGAGTAGCTGGAATTACAAGCACCCGCCACCACACCTGGCTAATTTTTTTTTTGTATTTTTAACAGAGACTTGGTTTCGCCATGTTGACCAGACTGGTCTCGAATTCCTGACCTCGGGTGATCCACTTGCCTCAGCCTCCCAAAGTGCTGGGATTATAGGCGTGAGCTGCCACACCTGGTCATATAACAGTTTTTAAAAGCCCATATGGTCACACGGGATATAGACAAAAATAGGTGAAGAATTTCTTAACGTTAAGATTTAATGAAATACATCAGAGACCGAGTTTGTGAAGTTAAGGAAAAATATACAAACTAGTTAATTGCTCTAAGTTACATATTAATTAATCAAGTCTTTCACAGTGTCACCAAGGTTTGCCTGAGTAGGCAAAGCAGAATAATACGCTAAAGCTGTAGAATCACTTATCTTGACGCGGGGAAGGAAGGAGGGTAAGACAGTGGAATGTTTAGAAATGCAGACTGTGAAACAGATTGCTTAATTTACTTCAGTGTCCAGTTCTGCCTCTCACTGGCTAGCAGTGTGACTGACATTGAACAAATTAGCCTTCCCGTACTCAGTTTCTTCATCTGTAAATGAGAGTATTAGAACTTACCTTATAGGAGGACTATTGCGAGGAATGTCTGTTAATATAAAGTTTATAACTGCATTATTTGTTAGCTGTTTCTTACATTTTTTCTCTTCTACAAAGTGGTGGTGGAAGACAAGGCTTCCCTACCTTTAGTTTGATGTCTATGGTTCTAAGTATAAGGAGAAAACAGAAGGGAGGAAAGAGGAAGTAAAAGCATGAAAGATGACCTAAATAAATGGAAAGACGTCCATGTACATGTCAGAAGACTTAACATTGTAAAGATGGCAATACTCCCCAAATTGATGTATAGATTCAGTGTAATTCCTATCAAAATTCCAGCTGGCTTTTTAGCAGAAATTGACAAACTGTTCCTGAAATACATACGGAAATTCGGAGGACCCAGAAAAGCCAAAATAATCTTGGAAAAAAAGAAAGCTGGAGGACTCACACCTGCAGATTTTAAAATTTACTGCAAAGCAACAGTAATCAAGACTGTGTGGTACTAGTATAAGGGTAGACAATATAGACCGATGGAATAGAATTAATCTAAAAGTAAACCCTCAGTTGATAATCAGTTGATTTCTCAAGTGTGCCAGGAGCATCCAGTGGGGGGCAGGGGGGAATAGTCTTTTCTTTTTTTTTTTTTTTTTTTGAGACGGAGTCTCACTGTGTCTCCCAGGCTGGAGTGCAGTGGCGTGATCTCGGCTCACTGCAAGCTCCGCCTCCCGGGTTCACGCCATTCTCCCGCCTCAGCCTCCCAAGTAGCTGGGACTACAGGCGCCCGCCACCGTGCCCGGCTAATTTTTTGTATTTTTAGTAGAGACGGGGTTTCACCATGTTAGCCAGGATAGTCTCGATCTCCTGACCTCGTGATCCACCCGCCTCGGCCTCCCAAAGTGCTGGGATTACAGGCTTTAGCCACCGCGCCCGGCCGGGAATAGTCTTTTCAGTAACTAATGCTGAGGTGACTGGATTTCCAAATGAAAAAAATGAAGTTGGACCCCCTACCTCATATCTTGTATAAAAATTAACTCAAAATGAATCAAAGGCCTAAAGTGTAAGACTTAAAACTATAGAAAGAAGCATATATATATTTTTTTTATGACCTTGAATTTGGCAGTGGTATCTTAGATATCCCACCAAACCATCAGTAACCAAAGGGAGAAATAGATAAATTTGACTTCAACAAAATAAAAAACGGACACCATCAAGAAAGTAAAAAAGCAACTGAGTTTAAAAATGGGCAGTGGGGGCCGGGCGCGGTGGCTCGAGCCTGTAATCCCAGCACTTTGGGAGGCCGAGACGGGCGGATCACGAGGTCAGGAGATCGAGACCATCCTGGCTAACATGGTGAAACCCCGTCTCTACTAAAAATGCAAAAAAAACCTAGTCGGGTGAGGTGGCAGGCGCCTGTAGTCCCAGCTACTCGGGAGGCTGAGGCAAGAGAATGGCGTGAACCCGGGAGGCGGAGCTTGCAGTGAGCTGAGATCCAGCCACTGCACTCCAGCCTGGGCGACAGAGCAAGACTCCATCTCAAAAAAAAAAAAAAAAAAAAAAGGCAGTGGGGTCTGGGCGCGGTGGCTCACTCCTGTAATTCTAGCATTTTGGGAGGCCAAGGCAAGTGGATCACCTGAGGTCAGGAGTTCGAGACCAGCCTGGTCAACATGGTAAAACCCCATCTCTACTAAAAATACAAAAATTAGCCGGGCATGGTGGCAGACGCGTGTAATCCCAGCTACTTGGGAGACTGAAGTGGGAGGATTACCTGAGCCTGGGAGGTCGGGTTTGTGGTAAAGCCGTGATAACACCATCGCACTCCAGCAGCTGGGGTGACAGTGAGACCCTGTCTCCAAAAAAATTAAAAATTGTAAAAGAAATACTGTTATTTCTATATTGTTACTGGTGACTTAATTAGATATAACTGACTTTTGGATAAATAAACCTCTACTCCAAACTCCTATAAGTTATTTCTGAGGCTAAACCTAGCCTGGAAAGTGACACATCTGGGAGAGCTAAGCGTCATTTCCTTTCTTAAGCTGACAAACCATGTACCTGTAAAGACGCTGGATTATAGCAAAGTGGAAAGGAAAGATAATTTTGCAAAGTTTCTCCTTCATTTTTCAAGGAAAAAACAGCAAGTTTGATTTTCTGTGCTTGTACTTTTTCCTTCTCAACATCTGTGTTTGTATTGCTGCACTCCCAGCATCCCAGAAATCACCTAGGCTTTCATTTTATCCGATAATCCCTTGTAATTTTTGTCTTTGTCACCATTCGTGGCTAAATGATTTTATACTTTTTCTGGGCCAAATGTTCTTCATCAAATATTTTTCTTTTTCTTTTCTTTCTTTTTTCTGAGACACAGTCTCACTCTGCCGCCCAGGCTGTAATGCAGTGGTGCGATCTCAGCTCACTGCAACCTCCGCCTCCCAGGTTCAAGTGATTCTCATGTCGATGGGATTACAGGCACATGCCACCATGCCCAGCTAATTTTTATATTTTCAGTAGAGACGGGGTTTCGCCATGTTTGCCAGGCTGGTCTTGAACTCCTGACCTCAAGTGATCCGCCCGCCTTGGCCTCCAAAAGTGCTGGGATTATGGACGTGAGCCACTGTGCCTGGCCGGACTGGGGTCTTTAAAGGTGAATTCCCTCCCTGTAAGCAAAGGTGGAGACAGAGTCTGGACATTCTAGGAAGGGAAGGCACAAACAGAATAGAAGACATGTGCGGTAATCTCAGAAACACCAAAGCACCCAGAAGGAATGGAGTGCAGGCTGAAAGTGCAGAGAGGAAGGTGGGACTGGAGAAGGCCCAAGGACAGGCAGTGATTCCCTATCTATCCAAGGAAACTTTTCAAACCATAACAGAAGATTTAAGTCAATACTAGAACAAATCTTGTGGGCATGTTGAACTATAAACAAAGCAATGATAGCTTGTTTTTTTGTTTTTTTCTTTTTTGAGACAGAGTCTCACTGTGTCGCCCAGGCTGGAGGGCAGTGGCGCGATCTCGGCTCACTGCAAGCTCCGCCTCCCGGGTTCACGCCATTCTCCTGCCTCAGCCTCCTGAGTAGCTGGGACTACAGGCGCCCGCCACCTCGCCTGGCTAGTTTTTTTGTACTTTTTAGTAGAGACGGGGTTTCACCGTGTTCACCAGGATGGTCTCGATCTCCTGACCTCGTGATCCGCCTGTCTCAGCCTCCCAAAGTGCTGGGATTACAGGCTTGAGCCACCGCGCCTGGCCTCACTGCAACCTTTACCTCCTGTGTTCAAGCTATTCTCCTGCCTCAGCATCTCGAGTAATTGGGATTACAGGTGCCTACCACCACGCCCACCTAAGTTTTGTATTTTTAGTAGAGACTGGGTTACACCATGTTGGTCATGCTTGTCTCAAACTCCTGACCTCAGGTGATCCACCTGCCTCGGCCTCTCAAAGTGCTGGGATTGCAGGCATGAACCACCACACCTGGCCAAGGCAGCCTTTTCTTGAACTGGGGAATTCCTGTTGACGTTTCTTTGCATCCCATAGGGTCCAGGTGGTTTGACTTTGGGCAAAAACCCATACAGATTAGGCCTTATGAGAGATGTAAAGTTTTTTAAATTTTTTTTATTTTGTGAGACAGGGTCTTACTGTGTCACTCAGGCTGGAGTGTAGTGGTGTGATCTCAGCTCACTGCAACCTCTGCCTCCTGTACTCAAGTGATCCTCCCATCTTAGCCTCCTGAGTAGCTGTGACCACAGATGGGCACCACCACACCCAGCTAATTTTTTGTATTTTGCATAGAGATGGGGTTTCACTGTGTGTAGGATGGTCTTCAACTCCTAGGCTCAAGAGATTTGCCCACCTCGGCCTCCCAAAGTGTTGGGATTACAGGTGTGAGCCACTGTGCCCAGCCTCTATTTTTTAAATTTTACTTTTTTTCTTTTTTTTTTTTTTTTTTTTTTTTTTTTTTTTTTTTTTTTTTTTTTTTGAGACGGAGTATTGCTCTGTGGCCCGGGCTGGAGTGCAGTGGCCGGATCTCAGCTCACTGCAAGCTCCGCCTCCCGGGTTCACGCCATTCTCCTGCCTCAGCCTCCCGAGTAGCTGGGACTACAGGCGCCCGCCACCTCGCCCGGCTATTTTTTTGTATTTTTTAGTAGAAACGGGGTTTCACCGTGTTAGCCAGGATGGTCTCGATCTCCTGACCTCGTGATCCGCCCGTCTCGGCCTCCCAAAGTGCTGGGATTACAGGCTTGAGCCACCGCGCCCGGCCACTTTTTTTCAAATGGAGTCTTGCTCTGTCACCCAGGCTGGAGTGCAGTGGCGCGATCTCAGCTCACTGCAAGCTCCGCCTCCTGGGTTCACGCCATTCTCCTGCCTCAGCTTCCCGAGTAGTTGGGACCACAGGCACCTGCCACCATGCCTGGCTAATTTTTTGTATTTTAATAGAGATGGGGTTTCACCGTGTTAGCCATGATAGTCTTGATCTCCTAACCTCATGATCCACCCATTTCAGCCTCCCAAAGTGCTGGGATTACAGGCGTGAGTCACCATGCCTGGCCAATGTTTTTTTATTTTTATGAGATAGGGTCTTGCTATGTTGCCCAAGCTGGTCTCAAATTCTGGACTCTAGCTGTCTTTCCACCTCAGCCTCCTGAGTAGATGGGATTACAGGTATGAGTTGCCACACTTGACTTTAACTGGGGAACTTCACTTTCTCTCTCTCTCTCTCTCCTTTTTTTTTTGAGGCGGATTTTCACTCTTATTGCCCAGGCTGGAGGGCAATGGCACGATCTCAGCTCACTGCAACCTCCATCTCCCAGATTCAAGTGATTCTTCTGCCTCAACCTCCTGAGTAGCTGAGATTACAGGCGCGGGCGACCATGCCCAGCTAATTTTTGTATTTTTAGTAGAGATGGGGTTTCACCATGTTGATCAGGCTGGTCTCGAACTCCTGACATCGTGATCCACAGGCCTCACTCTCAACCTCCCAAAGTGCTGGGATTACAGGCGTGAGCCACTGCGCTCAGCCTTTTTTTTTTTTTTTTTTTTTTTGAGACAGAGTCTCACTGTGTTGCCCAGGCTGGAGTGCAGTGGCGCGATCTCGGCTCACTGCAACCTCCACCTCCTGGGTTCATGCCATTCTCCTGCCTCAGCCTCCCGAGTAGCTGAGACTACAGGCGCTCACCACCACACCTGGCTAATTTTTTGTATTCTTTAGTGGAGACGGGGTTTCACTGTGTTCACCAGGATGGTCTTGATCTCCTGACCTCGTGATCCGCCCGTCTCGGCCTCCCAAAGTGCTGGGATTACAGGCGTGAGCCACCGCGCCCGGCCCCCAGCCAAGTATATATTATTTAGGATTAGTTTGACTACAGGTAACAGAGACTTGAAAAATACCATCTTAAACAAGAGAGTCAGTTATTTCTCATTCATACGGAAGCAACATGGAAGGTAGGCTGTCTTGGGGCTGAGATGATGGCTCCCAAGATCACCTGAAATCCAGGCTCCTTTTTACCTTTTGGTTCCTCCAGCCCCGTGGTATGGCATTCATTCTCACATAACAGGATGGCTACTTAGAAATCAGCCCTTACTTCAGATGTAAGCAGTAGGAAAGGAGAAAGAGAATGAAGAAGAGCATGTGACTTCACTTTTTCTAAGAAAGACTTTCTGGAAGTCCCACAACATACTGCTGATTCACATCTCATGGTACATGGCCACGTCTCCAAGGGAAGTTAGGAAGTGTAGTCTACAACAAAGTACATAGCTAAAAATTGAAGTATGGTCTAAGAGGGAAGGGTGGGAATTGGGGTGGTTGACCATCACTGTCTGCCAGATGGAAGGAATCTGTAGATTTCTTTTTTTTCCCCCCACTGGGGGCGAGAGTGGTGGTAACAGCTTTATTGAAATATAATCTACATACCTTACAATTCACCTATTTAAAGTGTGAATTATATATACTGTGGGCTGGGTGCGGTAGCTCACGCCTGTAATCCCAACACACTGGGGGAGAGGCAGAGGCGGGAGGATCGCTTGACCTCAAGAGTTTGAGAGCGGCTGGGGCAACGTGGTGAAACCCGGTCACTACTAAAAATACAAAAAATTAGCCAGGTGTGTCGGCATGCACTTGTAGTCCCAACTACTAGGGAGACTGAGATAGGAGGATCACTTGAGCCTGGGGAGGCTAAGGTTGCAGTGAGCAGAGATCGCACCACTACACTCCAGCCTGGGCAACAGAGTGAGACCCTGTCTCAAATAAAATGTGTGAATTATGTATACTATAATAAGTAGTTTATAGTATATTCATAGAGTTGTGCAGCCATCACCACAATAATTTTGGAAAAATCTCGTTACCTGAGAAACTCCACTATTCCATTAGTCATTTTCCATTTCTCTCTACCCCCAAGTCCCTGCCCTAGGCAACTACCAGTCTATTTTCTGTTTCTGGATGTGTTTATTCTGGACAATTTTATGTAAATGGAATCATGCATGTTGGTTTTTATGACTGGGTTCTTCTACTTATATAACATTTTCAAGATTCATCCATATTATAGCATATGTCAGTACTTTATCCTTTATCGCTGAACAGTGTTCCATTCCATTGTATTGATACGTCAGTTGTTGGATATTTGGGTTCTTTACATTTTTTGACTGTTATGAATAATCCTGCTATGAATATTCATGTAGAAGTACAAGTTGTTATGTGGACATATGTTTTTGTTTCTCTTAGATATATACCTAGGAATAGAATTGCAGGGTCATACCTACTCACATCCTTTGAATTGGATTAGATTGTCTTTTTATTATTGAATTGTAAAAGTTCTTTATTTTTTAATTTTTTCTATATACTGTATTTAGGCCTGGTGAAGTGGCTTATGCTTGTAATCCCAGCACTTTGGGAGGCTGAATCGGGAGGACTGCATGAGCCCAGGAGTTTGAGACCAGCCTGGGTAATATAGTGAAACTCCATCGGTATAAAAATCAGTCACCCGTGGTGGCAGGAGCCTGGTAGTCCCTACTGCTTGGGAGGTTGAGGTGGGAGGATCACTTGAGTTGAGCCTGAGAGGCAGAGGCTGCAGTGAGCCAATATTGCACCACTGCTTTCCAGCCTTGGTGACAGAATGAAACCCTTTCTCAAAATAGCTACGTAATAGATAAATACACAGATAGGTTAGATAGATACGTAGATTGGATAGATGCATAGATAGATGGGCAGTGGCTCATGCCTACAATCCCTCAGCACTGTGAGAGGCCGAGGCGAGTAGATCACTTGAGCTCAGGAGCTGGAGACCAGCCTGGTCAATGGCGAAATCCCGTCTCTGCCAAAAATACAAAATTAGCTGAGCATGGTGGCGCATGCCTGTGGTCCTGGTCCTGGGGAATCTGAGGTGGGAGGATCACTTGAGCCTCTGAGGCAGAGGTTGCATTGAGCTGAGATCACACCACTGCATTCCAGCCTGGGTGACAGAGTGAGACCTCATCTCAGGGGAAAAAAAAAAAAAAAAAGATGGATAGATAAATAGCATTCTGTACTTCATGCTGGAAAGAGTTTGTTTTTTTTTGTTGTTTGTTTGTTTGTTTTTTAGACACAGTTTCACTCTGTTGCACAGACTGGAGTACAGTGGTGCAATCTGGGCTCACTGCAATCTCTGCTTCCCAGGTTCAAGCAATTCTTCTGCCTCAGTCTCTCAAGTAACTGGGATTACAAGTGTCCGCCACCAGACCCTGCTAAGTTTTGCATTTTTTGTAGAAATAGGGTTTTGCTGGGTTGGTCAGGCTGGTCTCAAACTCCTGACTTCAAGTGTTCTGCTCACCTCAGCCTCCCAAAGTACTGGGATTACAGGTATAAGCTACCGTGCCCGGCCCAAAAAGAATTCTTTATGACTTCGACCTTGCAAGAGATCCTGAGCCAGACCACCAACCTAAGCTACTTTTTGTAGTTGAGTCATAAGAGTTTGAGATACAAGGTTTACTCTGTCACTCCAGGCTGGAGTGCAGTGGTGCAATCGTAGCTCACGGCATCTTCCACCTCCTGGGCTCAAGCAGTCCTCCCACCTCAGCCTCTTTGGTAGCTGGGACCAGAGGTGCATGCTACCATACCTGGCTGATTTTTTTTTTCTTTTCTTTCTTTTTTTAGAGACCGTGTCTCAACTGTGGTTCCCCAGGCTGGAATGTAGTGATGCAATCTCAGCTCACTGCAGCCTCCATCTCCTGGACTCAGGCGATTATCCCACCTGAGCCTCCCAAGTAGCTGTGATTAGCGTGCACCACCGCTCCTGGCTAATCTTTTTGTATTTTTGGTAGAGACAGGGTTTCACTATGTTTCTCAGACTGGTCTTGAACTCCTGGATTCTCAAGCACTCTACCTGTAATCCCAGCCTCCCAGAGTGCTGGGATTACAGGTGTGAGCCACTGTGCCCGGCCCTTTTGTTTCTTTTCTTTCTCCCCTCCCCTCTCATGCTTCTGTCCTTCCTTTCTCAGTATCTCACTACATTGCCTGGGCCTGAGCATTCCTCCTGCTTCAGCCTCCCAAAGTGTTGGGATTACAGACATGAACCACTGTGTTCGGCATCGATTTTTTTTTTTTTTTTTTTTTTTTGAGACAGAGTCTCGCTCTGCCGCCCAGGCTGGAGTGCAGTGGCCGGATCTCAGCTCACTGCAAGCTCCGCCTCCCAGGTTCATGCCATTCTCCTGCCTCAGCCTCCCGAGTAGCTGGGACTACAGGCGCCCGCCACCTCGCCCGGCTAGTTTTTTGTATTTTTTAGTAGAGACGGGGTTTCACCGTGTCAGCCAGGATGGTCTCGATCTCCCGACCTCGTGATCCGCCCGTCTCGGCCTCCCAAAGTGCTGGGATTACAGGCTTGAGCCATCGCGCCCGGCCGATTTTTTTTTTTTTTTTTTGAGATGGAGTTTCACTCTTGTTGTCCAGGCTGGAGTGCAATGGCGTGATCTCGGCTCACCACAACCTCCGCCTACCAGGTTCAAGCGATTCTCCTGCCTTGTGCTCCCAAGTAGCTGGCATTACAGGCATGCGCCACCACGCCCGGCTAAGTTTGTATTTTTAGTTGAGACAGGGTTTCTCCATGTTGGTCATGCTGGTCTCAAACTCCCGACCTCGGGTGATCTGCCCACCTCAGCCTCCCAAAGTGCTGGGATTACAGGCGTGAGCCACTGTGCCTGGCTCAATTGATTTTTTCAGTGTTAATATTGTATCCTGCAACCTTACTGAACTTGTTTATTCTAAAAGTTTTCTTTAGGATTTCCCACATTACAAAATCATCTCATGTATGAATTGAGATAGTTTTACTTCTTCCTTTCCAATTTGGATGTCTTTTATTTCATTTTCTTATCTTATTGCCCTGGCTAGGACCTCCAATATCGTGCTGGATAGAAGTGGCAAAAACAAGCCAGGCAGGGTGGCTTATGCCTGTAATCCCAGCACTTTGGGAGGCTGAGGCAGGTGGATCGCCTGAGGTCAGGACTAGCCTGGCCAACAAGGTGAAACCCCGTCTCTACCAAAAATTCAAAAATTAGCTGCATGTGGTGGTGCATGCCTATAATCCCAGCTACTTGGGAGGCTGAGGCAGGAGAATCACTTGAACCCGGGAGGCTGGAGGTTACAGTGAGACAAGATTGGGCCAGTGCACTCCAGGTTGGGCGCCAGAGTGAGATTGCATCTAAAAAGAAGTAGCAAGAACATACATTATTTTCTTGTTTCTGATCTTAGGAGGCAGACTTTTTTTCAGTGTTTTACCATTAAGTATAAAGTTAGTTATGAGGTTTTTTTTTTTTTTTTTTTTTTTGAGACGGAGTCTCGCGCTGTCGCCCAGGCTGGAGTGCAGTGGCCGGATCTCAGCTCACTGCAAGCTCCGCCTCCCGGGTTCACGCCATTCTCCGGCCTCAGCCTCCCGAGTAGCTGGGACTACAGGCGCTGCCACCTCGCCCGGCTATTTTTTGTATTTCTTAGTAGAGACGGGGTTTCACCGTGTTAGCCAGGATGGTCTCGATCTCCTGACCTCGTGATCCGCCCATCTCGGCCTCCCAAAGTGCTGGGATTACAGGCTTGAGCCACCGCGCCCGGCCAGTTATGAGTTTTTGATGTATAACCTTTTGGTGCCAGGTGGAATCAGTGTACTAGAAGTTTGAATTTGAGTATGCTAATACAGGCTTATGCCCTGTGGTTACCAAAGCATGTGTCATAGCCTGTAAGCTACCTATGGCTTCTTGTGCATTGTAGGTAACATCTGTGTTTTGTGTTTCAGCAATGGCTGCCATCCGGAAGAAACTAGTGATTGTTGGTGATGGAGCCTGTGGAAAGACATGCTTGCTCATAGTCTTCAGCAAGGACCAGTTCCCAGAGGTGTATGTGCCCACAGTGTTTGAGAACTATGTGGCAGATATCGAGGTGGATGGAAAACAGGTGAGTATACTTTTCATAACAACTGATGCCATTTTCCACGTTAGAATATTTATGAAGCATGTAGAGAATTAGAGCTTTTTGCCTCTTCAGTATACTATATAACAAAAATGTTGAAAAGAATAATCCATTCTCATCCAGTGGCTGGATCTCAGCTCACTGCAAGCTCCGCCTCCCGGGTTTACGCCATTCTCCTGCCTCAGCCTCCCGAGTAGCTGGGACTACAGTCGCCCGCCATCTCGCCCGGCTAGTTTTTTGTATTTTTTTTAGAATAGACGGGGTTTCACCGTGTTAGCCAGGATGATCTCGATCTCCTGACCTCGTGATCCGCCCGTCTCGGCCTCCCAAAGTGCTGGGATTACAGGCTTGAGCCACCGCGCCCGGCCTATGGTTGGACTTTTAAAACAATCTGTCAAAGTATTTAATCAAATGTCCAAGTGTTAGATTACTAGTTCAAGAGGTTCTTATTGTTTGTGCTCTCAAAGGATTGTACTGATATGACACCACCACCAATGTGACATTTAAACAACATTGTTGCTTACGTTTAATTTTTTTTTTTTTTTTTTTTTGAGACGGAGTCTTGCTCTGTCGCCCAGGGTGGAGTGCAGTGGTGCAATCTCGGCTTACCACAACCTCTGCCTCCCGGGCTCAAGCAGTCCTCCCACCTCAGTGTCTCTCAAGTAGCTGGGACTATAGGCATGCACCACTACAGTCAGCTGATTTTTTTTTTTTTGAGACGGAATTTCACTCTTGTTGCCCAGGCTGGAGTGTGCAGTGACACCATCTCAGCTCACTGCAACCTTTGCCTCCCGGGTTCAAGCGAATCTCCTGCCCCAGCCTCCCGGGTAGCTGGGATTACAGGCATATGCCACCATGCCTGGGTAATTTTGTGTTTTTAGTAGAGAAGGGGTTTCTCCATGTTGGTCAGGCTGGTCTACTTCCGACCTCAGGTGATCCACCTGCCTCAGCGTCCAAAAGTGCTGGGATTACAGGCATGAGCCACTGTGCCCGGCCACTTACCTTTAATTTTAAAAGATTTTTTTTTTCTTTAACGTAAAACAGCCTGCCACAATTGTTTTATTTTATTGTCATTGATGGTGAGAAGAGTGCTTCCCCATTTCTGTCCTAAAAGCCCTCTGGCAAGACTGGAACAAAACTCTTAGGGAATTGGAGGGGTTTTTTTTGGTTTTAATTTTATTTTTTTTTAATCATTTTCCTTTTGTTGTCTAAGTAATGCCTTACTTGGCCTCCCATACTTTTTTTTGTTCTTTTTTTGTTTGTTTGTTTTTGTTTTTAAATAGACAGGGATTTTACTTTGTCTCCCAGGCCTGGAGTACAGTGATATGATCATAGTTCACCGCAGCCTTGAACTCCTGGGCTGAAGTGATCCTTCCACCTCAGCCTCCCAAATAGCTGGCACTGTAGGTATTGCCACCATATCTAGGTAATTTATGCTTTTAGAGATGAGGTCTTCATGTGTTGATCCAGCTGGTTTCAAACAAGTGGGCTCAAGTTTTCCCACCTCAGCCCCCAAGTGGCTGGACTTAGAGGTGTAAGCCAGTGTACCCAGCTCTCCTGTACATCTTTTGAAGTGGGTCAGCTGAAAGAAAAAAAATCCCTGAAACTAGAATGAGGTGCTCTTCTCCAACATCCTCATTTTTATTGGGCATTCAGTTATATGTCTTATATGCTGCTAACACTTGATATTTTACCTTCCATTAATTCATCCCCTTTCTCCTTTCTTACTTTGTTTTTGTTTGTTTGGAGACAGAGTCTCACTCCGTCGCCCAGGCTGAGTGCAGTGGCACGATCTTGGTTTACAACAACCTCTGCCTCCCAGGTTCAAGCTATTCTCCTATCAAGCCTCCCAAGGAACTGGGGTTACAGGTGCCCACCACCAAGCCCGGCTAATTTTTGTATTTTTAGTAGAGACGAGGTTTCGCCATGTTGGCCAGGCTGGTCTCGAACTTTTGACCTCAGGTGATCCACCCGCCGTGGCCTCCCAAAGTGCTGGGATTACACACATGAGCCACTGCGCCTGGCCACTTCTCACTTGGCTACATTACTTATTTCTTTCTGTCCCAGGGTTACCTAGCCTCCTTTTGTGGCACTGTGGGAGGAATGTGGGTTAGACCAGCTGCTCAGAACTCCAGGGTCCCTCATTGTAGGGCTTCCTGATAGTTGTTTGACCATCAATAAGCTGCCTGACCTTTGAGCCTTCCTTCTTTGTAAAACGGTTTTTATAGGTGACATCAAATTCTGTGAAGTAACGGAAAATGTTTGGAAGCACCAAAGCGTTTTCTAAGAGATGAGTACTTCCATGCTCAAAAACCTCTTTTATAGTTTGTAGTCTTATTTATTTATTTATTTATTTATTTATTTATTTATTTATTTTTTGAGACGGAGTCTCTCTCTGTTGCCCAGGCTGGAGTACAGTGGTGCGATCTCTGCTCACTGCAAGCTCTGCCTCCCACCATTCTCCTTCTTCAGCCTCCCGAGTAGCTGGGACTACAGGCGCCCGCCACCACACTCGGCTAAGTTTTTGTATTTTTTTAGTAGAGATGGGGTTTCATCGTGTTAGCCAGGATGGTCTTGATCTCCAGACCTTGTGATCTGCCCACCTTGGCCTCCCAAAGTGCTGGGATTACAGGTGTGAGCCACCGTGCCCGGCCTATATTTTGTAGTCTTTTTTATTCAAATACAAAGTGAGCCACAATGATTGCTCTTATGCTAATAGGACCTCTAAGATACTTTTTGGCCCAAGTATAGTTGGAAAAAATACAACAAATACTATCCTAACAGAATTTTGGGATGTAACCTGCAGATGGCAAACCAATACAAAGTGTTAGTTCAGCCTCAGTCTTCTTCATGTATGCTTGGACATAGGTGTTTTTGTGGTCCTGATAGGAATACTGGTTTTATGTGGACACAGGGACCAGTTGTGACAAACTAGGTAGAAATGTGATGACATCTTCAGGATTGGTGTCAAGTAATAGCCCTCTTATCTTAGATTGATATACCATACATAGAAAGATCCATTGGCTTGGGGAAGCAATGGTAGGTTGGCATTTTCATAGCTCATTTCTCAAAAGCCTAGTGAATGTGTATTACTGGTTGTATCCTAACATTTTCTCCAGAGAGTGGCCGTTAGTTGCTGCATGTCTGTGAGCATGAACTGGAAGAGTCTTTTCCACCTGTGGCAGTATGTATGTTTTGGAAGCAGCTCTTAGGTTCTCTTGGAAACATCATCTCTGCCTGGGCATCTTGGAACAACCAGAATCTTGCCCATAAGAAATTTAGAGATCTTGACTTAAAACCTTGAGGCATGGTCTGTGAGTATCTTGTGCTGCAAACGTTGGACATCACTGACCCTCGCAAGATAGGGGGAGGTCCTCAATTGAGGAGAGTCCCCCGGAATAAAAGTGTTTGATTAAAGAGCATATCACAGGCTACCTGCCTGCCTCAGAGCGACTCAAGAGTCCCCAAGATGGAAGAGGGTACTGTGTAGGAATATTCATTTAACAGTATGTAATAGTACAAGGCTGGACACCGTAGCTCACACCTGTAATCCCAGCACCTTGGGAGGCTGATGTGGGAGGATCACCAGAGGTCAGGAGTTTGAGACCAGCCTGCCCAACATGGCAAAACCCCATCTCTACTAAAAATACAAAAAATTGGCCGGGCGCGGTGGCTCAAGCCTGTAATCCCAGCACTTTGGGAGGCCGAGACGGGCGGATCACGAGGTCAGGAGATCGAGACCATCCTGGCTAACATGGTGAAACCCCGTCTCTACTAAAAAATACAAAAAACTAGCCGGGCGCGGTGGCGGGCGCCTGTAGTCCCAGCTACTCGGAAGGCTGAGGCAGGAGAATGGCGTGAACCCGGGAGGCGGAGCTTGCAGTGAGCAGAGATCCGGCCACTGCACTCCAGCCTGGGCGGCAGAGCGAGACTCCGTCTCAAAAAAAAAAAAAAAAAAAATTAGCTGGGTGTGCCTTAGGCTGAGGCAGGAGATTCACTTGAACCTGGGAGGCAGAGGTTGCAGTGAGCTGAGACTGCACCACTGCACTCCAGCCTGGGCGACAAGAGCAAAACTCTGTTTAAAAAAAAAAAAAAAACAACCAAAAGCAAAACAAACAGGAAAAAAACACAAAAAAACAGTATGCAGTAGGACAGCCTAGGGAACCATACAAGATTGTAGGTGATCATGGTACCAAGAGTAGGCCTGCTCACAATGAAAAGGCTCCTTTTGATATGAGACAGGCTCAACACCTTGGAAGCATTCTGTCAGGCGCCAATAGAGGCTGAATATATGACTGAACACTGTGGGGTGGAGGGGGCTGGGAGAGTGGGATTTGCCAGGGAGTAAATGAGCTCCATTATTGTGAGGACAGACAGATTGTGATAATTGGGCATCAGTATATCTTTGTTACACATGATGGTGTGCATGACAGAAGTACAGTGGGCCTTGTGGCGGTTCTTTGTGATGATGCATCCTGGGGCAAAAGTTGGGGGGTAGAAGAACTGTCAGTTTTAGGGAAGAAATCATTTAGAAACTGAAATTTGGGCTGTGGAGGCGCTAAGAGAAGAAAGATGTGTTCCAAGTATTGGAGGGAAACCTCTTGGGCCTCAAAGGGCCTCTGTACAGAGGATGTTTAACAAAGTTTAACATGGAGTTTGGTGATAAGAAGGGGTAGCAGAGCTGCCTGCAGTGCTGGACAGTGTTGAATGGGACTTGTGTTCAGAGCCCAGGCATTAGGTTACCCTTCTACCACAGAAGGGTGAGGATGTACCCGGATGTGAAAGGAGTACTCTCTCACCTTATGTGATGCATTATTTCAGCCATTTCTTGAGTAGTAAAGGCATAGCCAAAAGGACTTTGCTGTCATCTCAGGCATCTCAGGCCTTGCCTAACAGCCAGCATGGTGTCTTTTCCTGCCTACCAACTCAAAATACAGATTTGTCTCCATGGTTTCCACATTATAGCAGAAAATTTACTTAGTCTTGTATCTTCCTCTCTTGCCTGTATGCCTGGTGGAATGTTATTTAAAATTTGACTTCTTCCCTTCTGTCTGCTTTCTATCATAGTACAATGTTACTTATAATTAAACACTTTTATAAGTTACAAAGTTATTTTTGATTTGACATTTTGAATTATGCCACTTGGTTCAGTTCTAGTATCTGTTTTGTTTTTTTCCTAATTGAGACAAGGTCTCCCTGCCTAGGATGGAGTGCACAATCTCTGCTTACTACAACCTCGGCCTCCTGGGCTCAAGCAGTCCTCCCACATCAGTCTCCCAAGTAGCTGGGACTACAGGCATGCACCACCACAGTCAGCTAATTTTTTTTTTTTTTTTTTTTTGAGACGGACTTTTGCTCCTGTTGGCCAGGCTAGAGTGCAACGGCGCAATCTCGGCTCATTGCAACCTCCGCCTCCCGGGTTCAAGCGATTCTCCTGCCTCAGCCTCCTGAGTAGCTGGGATTACAGGCATGCTTCACCATGCCCGGGTAATTTTGTATTTTTAGTAGAGATGGAGGTTCTCCATGTTGGTCAGGCTGGTCTCAAACTTCCGACCTCAGGTGATCTGCCTACCTTGGCCTCCCAAAGTGCTGGGATTACAGGTGTGAGCTACCGCGCCCGGCCCACACTCAGCTAATTTTTATTTATTTTATATTTATTTTTTTCTAGAGACAGAGGCTCGCTCTGTCGTCCAGGCTAGAGTGCTGGAGTGCAGTGGCGCGATCTCAGCTCACTGCAACCTCCGCCTCTCGAGTTCAAGCAGTTCTCCTGCCTCAGCCTCCTGAGTAGCTGGGACTACAGGCGCACGCTGCCATGCCCGGCTAATTTCTTTTGTATTTTAGTAGGGACGGGGTTTCACCGTGTTGCCCAGGCTGGTCTCAAACTCCTGAGCTCAGGCAATCAGCCTGCCTCGGCCTCCCAAAGTGCTGGGATTACAGGCGTGAGCTACTGCACGTGGCCACACTCAGCTAATTTTTAAGGTTTTTTTGTAGAGATAGGCTCTCAGATTTTCAATTTTGAGAAATTTCAGTGTAAAATAATTTAAATATACTCTCATTTGAGCTTGATGCTCATAAAAGTAAATACTCAGCTGGGCACAGTGGCTCACGCCTGTAATCCCAGCAGTTTGGGAGGCCAAGGCGGGCAGATCACGAGGTCAGGAGAACGAGACCATCCTGGCTAACACGGTGAAACCCTGTCTCTACTAAAAATACAAAAAATTAGCCGGGCGTGGTGGCGGGTGCCTGTAGTCCCAGCTACTTAAGAGGCTGAGGTAGGAGAATGGTGTGAACCCGGGGGCGAAGCTTGCTTGAGCCAAGATCGTGCCACTGCACTCCAGCCTGGGCAACAGAGCGAGACTCCGTCTCAGAAAAAAAAGAAAAAATGTAAATACTCCTGTGTTTTACTGTTTTAGACTGTCTGCCGTTTCAGTGTACTATGGTAAGTGTCACTTTTTCTAAAAGTGGGTAGGGGGATTAACCTTGCATTTTTGTGGTTGTTTTTCCCATTACAGGTAGAGTTGGCTTTGTGGGACACAGCTGGGCAGGAAGATTATGATCGCCTGAGGCCCCTCTCCTACCCAGATACCGATGTTATACTGATGTGTTTTTCCATCGACAGCCCTGATAGTTTAGGTGAGTGGCCCTGCATTTGCCTATGTAACTGGTTGGCATCTGGTTTCTGGGCATCAAGTGGCTGAAAAGCAGACATGAACTTCAGAGAAGCAATCATCAGTGGCCAGAGTCCTGGAGTTTAGGACTGTAGAGTGTGGGCCTTGGGTCCCTTTCAGGCTAGGTTTCCCATGGCTACTTTATTTATTTATTTATTTATTTATTTATTTATTTATTTTTTTTTTTTTTTTTGAGACGGAGTCTTGCTCTGTCCCCCAGGCTGGAGTGCAGTGGCGCGATCTCAGCTCACTGCAAGCTCCGCCTCCTGGGTTTACGCCATTCTCCTGCCTCAGCCTCCCGAGTAGCTGGGACTACAGGCGCCCGCCACCTCGCCCGGCTACTCTTTTGTGTTTTTAGTAGAGACGGGGTTTCACCGTGTTAGCCAGGATGGTCTCGATCTCCTGACCTTGTGATCCACCCGCCTCGGCCTCCCAAAGTGCTGGGATTACAGGCTTGAGCCACCGCGCCCGGCCTGGCTACTTTATTTAAAATGTATCCACCTAGGCAGGGCATGGTGGCTCACACCTATAATCCCTGCACTTTGGGAGGCCCAGACGGGTAGATCACCTGAGGGTCAGGAGTTCGAGAACAGCCTGGCCAACATGGCAAAACCCTGTCTTTACTAAAAGTTAAAAAAAATTAGCCAGGCATGGTGGCACACACCTGTAGTCCCAGGTGCTTGGAGGCTGAGGCAGGAGAATGGTTTGAACCTTGTAGGTGGAGATTGCAGTGAACCGAGATTATGGCACTGCATTCCAGACTAAGCAACAGAGCAAGACTCCATCTCAAAAATAATATTATTATTACTAAATAATATTAAATGTTATTTAAAAATGTAACTGCCTTGTAAACTAGATGAGTAAACTAGATGAATTCCAAATACAAAGATGAATAAACTAAGGCCGGGCGCGATGGCTGATGCCTATAATCCTAGCACTTTGGGAGGCTGAGGCTGGCAGATCACTTGAGGTCAGGAGTTCTAGACCAGCCTAGGCAACATGGTAAACCCCTGTCTCTACTAAAATACAAAAACTAGCTGGGTGTGGTGGTGTGCGCCTGTAATCCCAGCTGCTCCAGGGGCTGAGGCAGGAGAATCACTTGAGCCTGGGAAGCAGAAGTTGCAGTGAGCTAAGATCGGGCCACCGCACTCCAGACTATCTCCCAAAAAAAAAAAAAAAAAAAAGTATACCAGATGAGTTCCAAATGTAAAGCCATCTCTTTTGGGGAAAGACTTTTTTTCTTTTTTTTGGTTGCCCTGGCTTAGCCTTTTTCTGGAGTGTCTTAACTAACTGATAGAAGCTTGAATGTGGCCGGGCGTGGTGGCTCAAGCCTGTAATCCCAGCACTTTGGGAGGCCGAGACGGGCGGATCACGAGGTCAGGAGATCGAGACCATCCTGGCTAACACGGTGAAACCCCGTCTCTACTAAAAAATACAAAAAATTAGCCGGGCGAGGTGGTGGGCGCCTGTAGTCCCAGCTACTCGGGAGGCTGAGGCAGGAGAATGGCGTAAACCCGGGAGGCAGAGCTTGCAGTGAGCTGAGATCCGGCCACTGCACTCCAGCCTGGGCGACAGAGCGAGACTCCGTCTCAAAAAAAAAAAAAAAAAGAAGCTTGAATGTGATCATTTCATTAGCCTAAACACAGCCACATAATTCAGAAGTCAGTATTCTTTTTTTTTTTTTCTTTTTTTTTTTGAGAGGGAGTCTCGCTTTGTCGCCCAGGCTGGAGGGCAGTGGCACGATATTGGCTCACTGCAACGTCCACCTCCCTGGTTCAAGGAATTCCCCTGCCTCAGCCTCCCAGTAGCTGGGATTACAGGAACGCACCACCATGCGCGGTTAGTTTTTTTGTTTTGTTTTGTTTTGTTTGAGACGGAGTTTCGCTCTTGTTGCTCAGGCTGGAGTGCAATGGCACGATCTCGGCTCACCACAACCTCTGCCTCCCAGGTTCAAGCGATTCTCCAGCCTCAGCCTCCTGAGTAGCTGGGATTGTAGGCATGCAAGACACCAAGTCCGGTTAATTCTGTATTTTTAGAAGAGATGGGGTTTCTCCATGTTGGTCATGCTGGTCTCCAACTCCTGACCTCAAGTGGTCCGCTTGCCCTGGCCTCCCAAAGTGCTGGGATTACAGGCGTGAGGCACCGCACCCAGCAATTTTTTTGTATTTTTAATAGAGATGGGGTTTCACCATGTTGGCCAGACTGGTCTCGAACTCCTGACCTCAGGCAATCTGCCCGCCTGAGAGTAAACTCAGTATTTGTATGTTTTTGTGGAGATGGGGTTCTTGATTTTTTTGAGACAGAGTCTCACTCTGTTGCCCAGGCTGTAGTGAGTATAGTGGCAAGATCTCGACTCACCACAACCTCCACCTCCTGGGTTCAAATGATTCTCCTGCCTCAGCCTCCCGAGTAACTGAGACTACAGGTGCGTGCCACCGCGCCTGGCTAATTTTTGTAGTTTTAGTAGAGATGAGGTTTCGCCATGTTGGCCAGGCTGATCTCGAACTCCTGACCTCTGGTGATCCACCCACCTCAGCCTCCCAAAGTGCTGGGCTTACAGACGTGAGCCACTGTGCCAGCCGGAGATGGGGTTTAGCCATGTTGCACAGGCTGTTCTTGAGCTCCTAGGCCCAAGCTGTCTACTTGCCTTAGCCTCTCAAAAGTGCTGGGATTACAAGTGCGAGTCACCACACCCAGCCTCGTTTGGTTATTTTCAAAAGTCATTCTTTTTTTTTTGAGATGGAGTCTTGCTCTGCCACCCAGTAGTGCAGTGGCGCGATCTCGGCTCACTGCAAACTCTGCCTCCCGGGTTCACGGCATTCTCCTGCCTCAGCAGGTGGGGACTACAGGCACCCACCACCACGCCCAGCTAATTTTTTGTATTTTTAGTAGACATGGGGTTTCACCGTGTTAGCCAGGATGGTCTTGATCTCCTGACCTCGTGATCTGCCTGCCTCGGCGTCCCAAAGTGCTGGGATTGCAGGTGTGAGCCACTGCGCCTGGCCAAAAGTCACTCTTGAGCCATTTGAAATACCAGTAAACCCATAGGGTAGAAGTTAATGCTGAGAGTCCATGAACAAGTTAGAAAAGGAGCATATAGGCCGGGCGCGGTGGCTCAAGCCTGTAATCCCAGCACTTTGGGAGGCCGAGACGGGCGGATCACGAGGTCAGGAGATCGAGACCATCCTGGCTAACACGGTGAAACCCCGTCTCTACTAAAAAATACAAAAAACTAGCCGGGTGAGGTGGCGGGCGCCTGTAATCCCAGCTACTCAGGAGGCTGAGGCAGGAGAATGGTGTAAACCCGGAAGGCGGAGCTTGCAGTGAGCTGAGATCCGGCCACTGCACTCCAGCCCGGGCGACACAGCCAGACTCCTTCTCAAAAAAAAAAAAAAAAAAGAAAAGGAGCATATAGACCCTGGGTCAGCTGCCGCCCTAGAATGGGCACCCCTTCTGTAAGCTATGTCAGAATCATCTACCAGCAGTAACGGATGTCCTGTAAAGTGCCTGCCTTTGTGGGGCAGGAAGTACCCCCGTGAAGCTACCTTGTGTTGTGGATCTTTTGCTCCTCCAGAGCCCTTCCTTGGGCCCCACCTACAGGAGATGCTCAGCACCATTCTTGGCTATACTGAGAAAAAGCTGGTGGTTCTCTGTTTAAAGGAAAGGGATTATATTTGCCCTTTTTTATGGTTTTGAAACTAGTGGGTTTCATTAAATGTCTAGCATTCTTCTGAAGCCACAAAGAAAGTGTCTCTGAATTTCACTGAGGTTCTTGGAAAGTCTTCAAGATAGAATTGTATGTATCCCCAAATTCTCTACATTTTTTTTTTCAGAAAACATCCCAGAAAAGTGGACCCCGGAAGTCAAGCATTTCTGTCCCAACGTGCCCATCATCCTGGTTGGGAATAAGAAGGATCTTCGGAATGATGAGCACACAAGGCGGGAGCTAGCCAAGATGAAGCAGGCATGATCTGGGGCAGGACTGTCTTGTAGTATTTTTGAACTATGGCCCCAAGGTTGGAGGTTTGGGGAGCCCAGCAGAAACCTTCACAGGCCAGGTTGTTTTAGAGGCTCAGAAGTCCCTCTCTGGCCCTCTGACCCTCATTGATTGGAATCTTCACAGAAGATCCCTAAAATAGTTCACTAGTTCTGTGAGATGGAATGTTTTTTATGAGGTAGTGCTATGCCCATAAGGACTCCTGGCCTGAGAATGAACCATTTCATCAGTAGCAAGTAGTCAGTGGCTTTAGATGTAGGAACTTTCTTTTTTTTGATATGGAGTCTCATTCTGTCACCCAGGCTGGAGTGCACTGATGCAATCTCAGCTCACTGCAACCTCCGCCTCCGGGGTTCAAGCGATTCTTCTGCCTCAGACTCCCGAGTAGCTGGGACTTACAGGCGCCCTCCACCATGCCTGGCTAGTTTGTTTGTTTGTTTGTTTGTTTGTTTTAAGTAGAGATGGGGTTTCACCATGTTGGCCAGGCTGGTCTTGAACTCCTGACTTCAAGTGATCTGCCTGTTTTTGCCTTCCAAAGTGCAGGGATTACATGTGTGAGCCACTGTGCCTGGCGTCTGTTAGACCCTTAATTTTTATTCTTTGAGACACAGTTTTGCTTTTGTTGCCCAGGCTGGAGTGCAGTGGTGCTATCTCGGCTCATTGCAACCTCTGCCTCCCAGGTTTAAGCAATTCTCCTGCCTCAGCCTCCCGAAAAGCTGGGATTATAGGCATGTGCCACCATACCTGGCTAATTTTTGTATTTTTAGTAGAGATGAGTTTTCTCCATGTTGGTCAGGCTGGTCTCAAACTCCCAACCTCAGGTGATCCACCCGCCTTGACCTCCCAAAGTACTGGGATTACAGGCGTGAGCCACCACGCCTGGCCCTGTTAGACTCTTGATTGCCTTCCCCAGCTATTACTTTGGTACATGTGAGGCCAAAGATAAATTAGTGGCAACTGAAAGATAAGGAAATCATGAAGGCTGGGAGTCCAGATAGAAAGCCCTAATGCCTTCCCGCTCTACCACTCCCAATGCCTTTTTTAAAGTGATGATGGATATGGCATCTTGGCCTCTCAGAAACCAGCTGACGTAATGGCAGGGCTTCCTCACTGGAGAGGCACTGAGATCTTCAACCTAAGTTCTCTTACTCAGGTTTCTTTGTCTGAATGTCAAGGGTAGGCTGTATTTCCTTCAGAGCATTTAGTCCTGGATTGGTAGCTTAAGTAATTTTGCCCTTGATTGACTCCTTAACCTTCCAGGCCTCCTCTGACCTCTTCCCTCTTTCTACTTCCCAGTGTATACCATGTTTTGTTTTGTTTTGTTTTGTTTAAGACGGAGTCTCGCTCTGTCGCCCAGGCTGGACTGCAGTGGCCGGATCTCAGCTTACTGCAAGCTCTGCCTCCCGGGTTTACGCCATTCTCCTGCCTCAGCCTCCCGAGTAGCTGGGACTACAGGCGCCCGCCACCTCGCCCGGCTAGATTTTTGTATTTTTTAGTAGAGACGGGGTTTCACCGTGTTAGCCAGGATGGTCTCGATCTCCTGACCTCGTGATCCGCCCGTCTCGGCCTCCCAAAGTGCTGGGATTACAGGCTTGAGCCACCGCGCCCGGCCTATACCATGTTTATTAGAGATTTTATGTTTGGTAGGGGGTAGTTACCATATGTCAGTTTTAAAATTTCATAAATTTAGCTTTTTTTCTTTTCTTTTCTTTTTTTTTTTTTTTTTGAGGAGTCTCAGTCTGTTGCCAGGCTAGAGTGCTGTGGCACGATCTTGGCTCACCACAACCTCCGCCTCCCAGGTTCAAGCAATTCCCTTGCCTCAGCCTCCTGAGTAGCTGGGATTACAGGTGCCCGCCACCATGCCTGGCTAATTTTTTACATTTTAGTAAAGAGGTGTTTCACCATGTTGGCCAGGATGGTCTTGATCTCCTGACCTCGTGATCTGCCCAGCTCAGCCTCCCAAAGTGCTGGGATTACAGGCGTGAGCCACCGCACATAGCCAAGTTTAACAGCTTTTAAAAGTCTTTTTTTTTTTGGCCGGGCGCAGTGGCTCACGCCTGTAATCCCAGCACTTTGGGAGGTCAAGCCGGGTGGATCACCTGAGGTCGGGAGTTTGAGACCAACCTGGTCAACATGGTGAAACCCCTTCTCTACGAAAAATACAAAAATTAGCCGGGTGTGGTGGCAGGTGCCTGTAATCCCAGCTACTCGGGAGGCTGAGGCAGGAGAATTGCTTGAACCCAGGAGGCAGAAATTGCAGTGAGCTGAGATCGTACCCTTGCACTCCAGCCTGGGGGCAAGAGTGAGACTTCATCTCAAAAAAAAAAGAAAAAAAAAGTCTTTTTTTTGGTCGGGTGCGGTGGCTCATGCCTGTATTCCCAGCACTTTGGGAGGCTGAGGCGGGCGGATCACAAGGTCAGGAGGTCCAGACCATCCTGGCGAACACGGTGAAACCCTGTTTCTACTAAAAATACAAAAAATTAGCTGGGTGTGGTGGCGGGCGCCTGTAGTCCCAGCTACTCAGGAGGCTGAGGCAGGAGAATGGCGTGAACCCGGGAGGCAGAGGTTGCAGTGAGCCGAGATTGCACCACTGTACTCCAGCCTGGGCGACAGAGCCAGACTTTGTCTCAAAAAAAAAAAAAGTCTTTTTTTAAGACTGGGCACAGTGGCTCATGCCTGTAATCCCAGCTCTTTGGGAGGCCGGGGTGGGCAGATCACGTGGTCAGGAGTTCGAGACCAGCCTGGCCAAACTGGTGAAACCCCATCTCTACTAAAAAATTAGCTGGGTGTGGTGGTGGGCACCTGTAGTCCCAGCCACTCAGGAGGCTGAGGCAGGAGAATCGCTTGAACCCAGGAGATGGAGGTTGCAGTGAGCTGAGATCATACCATTGCAGTCCAGCCTGGGCGACTGACAAGAGTAAAACTGTTGCAAAACAAGAAAAAAAAAGTCTTTAAGCTGAATTTGAATACTCTTTACTTACTATATGTATGCCACACTGTTAGCTAAAAGGACTGTTTTTTCTTTTTGCTAGGAGCCGGTGAAACCTGAAGAAGGCAGAGATATGGCAAACAGGATTGGTGCTTTTGGGTACATGGAGTGTTCAGCAAAGACCAAAGATGGAGTGAGAGAGGTTTTTGAAATGGCTACGAGAGCTGCTCTGCAAGCTAGACGTGGGAAGAAAAAATCTGGGTGCCTTGTCTTGTGAAACCTTGCTGCAAGCACAGCCCTTATGCGGTTAATTTTGAAGTGCTGTTTATTAATCTTAGTGTATGATTACTGGCCTTTTTCATTTATCTATAATTTACCTAAGATTACAAATCAGAAGTCATCTTGCTACCAGTATTTAGAAGCCAACTATGATTATTAATGTTGTCCAACCCGTCTGGCCCACCAGGGTCCTTTTGACACTGCTCTAACAGCCCTCCTCTGCACTCCCACCTGACACACCAGGCGCTAATTCAAGGAATTTCTTAACTTCTTGCTTCTTTCTAGAAAGAGAAACAGTTGGTAACTTTTGTGAATTAGGCTGTAACTACTTTATAACTAACATGTCCTGCCTATTATCTGTCAGCTGCAAGGTACTCTGGTGAGTCACCACTTCAGGGCTTTACTCATTAACAGATTTTGTTGGCATAGCTCTGGGGTGGGCAGTTTTTTGAAAATGGGCTCAACCAGAAAAGCCCAAGTTCATGCAGCTGTGGCAGAGTTACAGTTCTGTGGTTTCATGTTAGTTACCTTATAGTTACTGTGTAATTAGTGCCACTTAATGTATGTTACCAAAAATAAATATATCTACCCCAGACTAGATGTAGTATTTTTTGTATAATTGGATTTCCTAATACTGATATTTGTCATCCCCAAAGAAAGTGTATTGGTTTTTTAAAAAAGAAAGTGTATTTGGAAATAAAGTCAGATGGAAAATTCATTTTTTAAATTCCCGTTTTGTCACTTTTTCTGATAAAAGATGGCCATATTACCCCTTTTCGGCCCCATGTATCTCAGTACCCCTATCTGGAGCTGGGCTAAGTAGGAATTGGTTTCACGCCTGAGGCAATTAGACACTTTGGAAGGTGGCATAACCTGTCTCACCTGGACTTCAGCATCTGGCTCTAATTCACAGTGCTCTTCTCACTGTATCCAGGTTCCCTCCCAGAGGAGCCACCAGTTCTCATGGGTGGCACTCAGTCTCTCTTCTCTCCAGCTGACTAAACTTTTTTTCTGTACCAGTTAATTTTTCCAACTACTAATAGAATAAAGGCAGTTTTCTAAACTTCCTGTATCCTGTTGTTTGTGTTGCTCTCTCCAGGGCTGGGGGCAGGAGGATGCAAGGACTTCCTGGCCTAGCTCACCCTGGAGAGGTTTGTTCAGGGTGCAAAAGACTAGGTTGTGCCCCACCTCCCACCCACCCAGCAGCTAATCTGGTCCCTCCCAATAACATGGAAATGATTACCCTGTACCGCATTCTAGTTCAGATTTGGGGGGAGGGTGAATGCAGCCTACTGAGAAGGCCAGAGAGGGAGGACTCAGGCCGCGTTTCCTTGGCCCTGACGAGCTCTTGGGCTCCACTTCAGGAAGCTGGGGCAGAGCTTCCAGGACTCTGCCCTGTTAGAAAGCCCGCACAAGGGCGGTGCCGCTTTGGAGACAGGGAGGAGGGAGACCGGAAGCCCATATCCCTCTGGCTGTCCCCTGCACTGCCGGTAACATGGCACAGGAGAGGAGGGCTGTTTGCGCACCGGCAGCTGCTGCCGCCGCCCACCAGCCTTCTATGCCGAACCCCACATCCTAATTGAGGAGCCTTTGAGAAAGAAAACGGAGCCCTCGAGGGCCCCAGCCCTCGGAAGGGTAACCTGGACTGCTGCCGCCTGGTTGCGTGGGCCAGACAACACATGCCCGCGGCTCCTCCCGGCCTGGGCGGAGCCCACGTCCGGCTCGGGCGCACCCTTCAGCCTTTTCCCGGCTGAAGGAGGGGCCGAGCCCTCCGGATAGGGCGGGGGCCGGATGAGGCGGGACCCTCGGGTCCAAAAAACTGCCTGCGCCACGTGAGCTGCCGCCGACCAGTTAAAAGGAGGCGCCTCCTGGCCTCTCCTCACCGTGCTTGTTCGGGACGCTTTCGTAGCTCCCCGGACAGTTGTGCGCCATGTGTGCTGCTCGGCTAGCGGCGGCGGCGGTGTACGCCTTCTCGGCGCGCCCGCTGGCCGGCGGGGAGCCTGTGAGCCTGGGCTCCCTAAGGGGCAAGGTGCTACTTATCGAGAATGTGGCGTCCCTCTGAGGCACCACGGTCCGGGACTACACCCAGATGAACGAGCTGCAGCGGCGCCTTGGGCCCCGGGGCCTGGTGGTGCTCGGCTTCCCGTGCAACCAGTTTGGGCATCAGGTGCGCCGGGCGGGGCGTGGTGGCTGGGGGTGCCGGCGGGGTGCTGGGGGGTGCCATAGGCTCTATGCGCAGAGAGTCTGGCTACCCTCTCGCTTCCCGTGTGCTCGTAGCTGCTGGAATTCTTGTCCGCCCTGGGATTGCGCATGGAGGGCAAAATCCCGGTGACTCATAGAAAAACTCCCTTGTTAGTGGTTAGAACATTTCCCTCCCCCTCTTGACCCCGGGTCCCAGCTGCCCTTCTCTCCCGTAGGAGAACGCCAAGAACGAAGAGATTCTGAATTCTCTCAAGTACGTCCGACCTGGTGGTGGGTTCGAGCCCAACTTCATGCTCTTCGAGAAGTGCGAGGTGAACGGTGCAGGGGCGCACCCTCTCTTCGCCTTCCTGCGGGAGGCCCTGCCAGCCCCCAGCGACGATGCCACTGCGCTCATGACTGATCCCAAGCTCATCACCTGGTCTCCGGTGTGCCGCAACGATGTTGCCTGGAACTTCGAGAAGTTCCTGGTGGGCCCTGACGGTGTGCCCGTACGCAGGTACAGCCGCCGCTTCCAGACCATTGACATCGAGCCTGACATCGAAGCCCTCCTGTCTCAAGGTCCCAGCAGTGCCTAGGGCCCCTTTCCTACCCCAGCTGCTTGGCAGTTGCAGCGCTGCTCTCTGGGGGGTTTTCATCTATGAGGGTGTTTCCTCTAAACCTACAAGGAGGAACACCTGATAATACAGAAAATACCCCCTCGAGATGGGCGCTCGTCCTGTCCATCCCGGTCTCTGCCAGACCAAGGCGAGTTTCCCCACTAATAAAGTGCCAGTTGTCAGCAGAACTGTGTGTATGTCTTGTGTCATTTGGGGGATACTTTTTCTAATCTCATTGTCATAGTGGTGGGAACTTAACCCTCCTGCCCTTATCCTAGCCAAGTCTGAACTTTCTGTCCTTTTGTCTGCAGTGTGTAGGGTCCACTATTTCTTTTGTGGGAAGTCTGGCTCTTGGCCTGAATTTCTGCCTTCACCAGAACATGCAAAGGGCCATCCCAAGACCCAGTTAAAACAAAGTCCATACTTAAAAAAGAAGACACAAGGCAAGGGTTGACTGCCTAACTCTAACAGACTTACGACTACTTGCTGCCCACTGAAATGACTGTCACGAAATAACATGAGCCCCCACTCACATTTGGAGTCTATGGCCTCTCCAATTGTTAGGCTCACAGAAGCGCATTTTACACAGTTGGAAGCTCATGCAATGTTATAAATTCTGTTACTTGGCTAGATCTTTCCATGTTGCTACCAAGTGCTTGTATCTGCTGTGATGCTGATCTTACAAGTTTCTGCCTCATGTATTTAAGAGTGAGAAAACTACAATTTAACTGGCCCTTCTGACTATGGCCTGCCCAACACTTACATGCAATCTCACATTCAGGCCCAGGATAAGGGCTTGTCTTTGAAGCCAGCTGCTGTTTTTCAGGCACCACTCAGGTCCAGCTTCTCCATCTGTTGACCCTGCTGCCAATCTTTCAAGACGGATTTGAAGCCATTTCCTAACGCAGTGCGGGGGACTGCAGGGCCTGGGTGTAGCTTCTGCTTGTGCAAACAGGTGCCCAGAGACATGGCAGTGCTGCTCTGAAGTCCCAGCATTTGTGTTCAAATTGGTGACTCAAGGCCCTTACGCCTGAGCCAACTCTCAAGGACTTTTCCTCTTGCTCTAAGCAGTGATCTTTGCTGCTGCTCTCCCCCTTTGTCTGCCCTTAGGTCACTAAGGATTGTAGGGCCTTCTGGACCTGCTCTGGCTACATCCTCAGAACTAAACAGGCCCACCTCCCTCTGCTTCTCTCCACCCCAGCCTTTGAGTCCCCCTTGAGGTGACCCAGGCAGAACTCTCAGCTTCCCCTTTGGACCTCACTCTACCTGTGTTGTTCCTTGGAACTCTCAGGAGTCTCATGCTCTGTTGCCCAGGCTGGGGTGCAGTGGCATGATCTCAGCTTACTGCAGCCTCCACCTCCCGAGTTCAAGCAATTCTGCCTCAGCCACCCCAGTGGCTGGGATTACAGGTGCCTGCCACCATGCCTGGCTACTTTTTATATTTTTAGAAGAGACAGAGTTTCGCCATGTTGACCAGGCTGGTCTCGAACTCCTGACCTCAAGTGATCTGCCCGCCTAGGCCTCCCAAAGTGCTGGGATTACAGGCGTGAGCCACTGAGCCCTGCCAGAGTGGAATGTTTTTATATTAGTAGACCAATATTTGTGATGAATATCATATGCCGGGCCCTCGGGGCCCTGAGATGGCCAGCCCCAGTACTCCTCTTAGACTGTTAACCTCTGGGGAAGAAGATTAGTCATTCACAAATACAATCAAGACTCCTGAGTGGCCAGTCACGGTGGCTCATGCCTATGATCCCAGCACTTTATAATCCCAAGTAATCCGAGGTGGGCAAATCACTTGAGGCTAGGAGTTGGAGACCAGCCTGACCAAAATATGGTGAAACTCCCGTCTCTACTAAAAATACAAAAATTAGCCAGGTGTGGTGTCGGGCGCCTGTAATCCCAGCTACTTGGGTGGCTGAGGCAGGGAGAATTGCCTGAACCTTGGAGGCAGAGGTTGCAGTGAGCCGAGATCACGCCATTGCACTTTAGCCTGGGCAACAGAGCGAGACTCTTTTTCAAAAACAAAACAAAACTCCACTCAAATGGAACCAAGGCTTTTTGACATTTGTAGACTTCAAATCTGACTCCTGGAATGGAGAGTAGCAACCTGTAAATCTGGGTAGAACCAGATTACCTGTGACCCCTAATGTCCTACATGTCTCTTCCCCAAAAGCACTTTGCTCCCTTATTCTTTCATAATCCAGTCCTGTGCCATGTGCTCTGCCAAGTGCCTGAAGAAGTCAGAAGGACAGTATATAATTATCAAAAAAGCATGTTTTGTGCTTTGAGAATAGGAAAAAAAGACAAAAAAATTGTGTACCTTACACTGGTTAAAAAAAAAAAAAAAAGAATAAGAGGACCAGGCCCAGTAGGGAGGATCATGCACACCTCCTGGAAAAAGTGACAGTGAGGCCACGTGCGGTGGCTCACACCTGTGATCACAGCACTTTGGGAGGTCGAGGTGGGTGGACGGCTTGATGGCTTGAGGTCAGGAGTTCAAGACGAGCCTGGCCAACATGGTGAAACCACGTCTCTATTAAAAATATGAAAATTAGGCTGGGTGCGGTGGCTCACTCCTGTAATCCCAGCACTTTGGGAGGTCGAGGCAGGCAGATCACGAGGTCAGGAGATCGAGACCATCCTGGCTAACACGGTGAAACCCCGTCTCTACTAAAAATACAAAAAAAATTAGCTGGGCGTGGTGGCAGACACCTGTAGTTCCAGCTACTCGAGAGGCTGAGGCAGGAGAATGGTGTGAAACCGGGAGGCAGAGCTTGCAGTGAGCCGAGATTGTGCCACTGTACTCCAGCCTGGGCAACAAAGCAAGACTCCCTCTCAAAAAAAAAAAAAAAAAAAAGTGGCTGGGCGTGGTAGCTCATGCCTGTAATTCCAGCACTTTGGGAGGCCTAGGTGGGCAGATCACAAGGTCAGGAGATTGAGACCATCGTGGCTAACACAGTGAAACCCCATCTCCACTAAAAATACAAAAAATTAGCTGGGAGTGGTGGCGGGTGCCTGTAGTCCCAGCTACTCAGGAGGCTGAGGCAGGAGAATGGTGTGAACCTGGGAGGTGCAGATTGCAGTGAGCTGGAGCTTGTAGTGAGCCGAGATTGTGCCACTGCACTCCAGCCTGGGCAACAGAGCGAGACTCCCTCTCAGAAAAAAAAAAAAAAAAAGGCCGGGCGCGGTGGCTCAAGCCTGTAATCCCAGCACTTTGGGAGGCCGAGACGGGTGGATCACGAGGTCAGGAGATCGAGACCATCCTGGCTAACACGGTGAAACCCCATCTCTACTAAAAATACAAAAAAAATTAGCCAGGCGAGGTGGCGGGCGCCTGTAGTCCCAGCTACTCAGGAGGCTGAGGCAGGAGAATGGCGTGAACCGGGGAGGCGGAGCTTGCAGTGAGCTGAGATTCGGCCACTGCACTCCAGCCTGGGCAACAGAGCGAGACTCCATCTCAACAACAACAAAAAAGGTGGCTCAAGCCTGTAATCCCAGCACTTTGGGAGGCCGAGGCGGGTGGATCACGAGGTCAGGAGATCGAGACTATCCTGGCTAACATGGTGAAACCCCGTCTCTACTAAAAATACAAAAAACTAGCCGGGCGTGGTGGCGGGCGCCTGTAGTCTCAGCTACTTGGGAGGCTGAGGCGGGAGAATGGCGTGAACCCGGGAGGCGGAGCTTGCAGTGAGCCGAGATCACGCCACTGCACTCCAGCCTGGGAGCACAGCGAGACTCCGTCTCAAAAAAAAAAAAAAAAAAAAAAAAAAAAAACAACAACAACAACAAAAAAAGCAGTTGGTTACGGAATAAGCTGATAGCGGGTGGGCAGGCAGGGAGTATAGTGTGTGAGGTCCTGAGATGGGAAGGTGGCATTATTGACTGAGTTGGCAACAGGAGGAACAGGTTTTGGGGGTAGGTGGATGTTTTCAGATTCAGATGTATTGCATTAGACATCCAGACAGAGGTATCTGGAGCAGGCAGTTACATGAGGCACAGAAGAAGAGAATGTTTAAAGGCAATGGTCTAGCCACGGGAGCAGTAGCCACTGGAGAGGATGAGGTCACTTGGGGTAAGTGTCATGAAAAAGATTAGGGGACCTGGGCCTGAGGTGTATAGATGCACAATCCTTCCAGATTAGATGGCAGAGAGAGATAGCTGGGGAGGAACAAGGTTGGAGCAAGGAGCCAAGGGAAGGGACAGTTCCTAAAGAATAGTTAAGGCTGGGCACGGTGGCTCAAGACTGTAATCCCAGCACTTTGGGAGGCCGAGACGGGCGGATCACGAGATCAGGAGATCAAGACCATCCTGGCTAACACGGTGAAACCCCGTCTCTACTAAAAAATACAAAAAACTAGCCGGGCGAGGTCGCAGGCTCCTGTAGTCCCAGCTACTCGGGAGGCTGAGGCAGGAGAATGGCGTAAACCCAGAAGGCGGAGCTTGCAGTGAGCTGAGATCCGGCCACTGCAGTCCAGCCTGGGGGACAGAGCGAGGCTCCGTCTCAAAAAAAAAAAAAAAAAATAGTTGGAACCCATGCTTCTGGACCGCCTGCAGTCTCGGGGCAGCTGGAACCAAAGCTAGAAAGCCATGTGTCTAGGAGGTACCAGGTCCTATTCTAGGAGATGAATATACAGTGCCCAGGAGTCACCCAGGTACTTGTGAAAATATATGTTCCACGGCCCACCTCCAGAGATGCTGAAGTGGAAAGTCTAGGGACCTAAGGTCCTACTCAGTGTTCTACCAGCTGGACCTGTGAGAAGAGACATCCCACTTCAACTCTCCCCTTTCCCATACAGGGTCAGTGTGGCCTATGCCACACTCTCAGGTTAGGCTACAGGATGGGCACTCAGAACTTTCCAACAGCCTCTAACTTCTTCTCTCCAGGATGCTTGGTGATTCACCCCTCCTTGCCCCGTGCCACCCCAACCCCCTCACTTTATGCCTTGGGCTACCAGTGAAGGGAACTTTTTTGGTTTCCCCTGAAATTACTCAGCTTCAATAAAGGGAACTTCTGAACTCCCAGTATGCCTGATCCTGGCTGGGGAACATTCCTCCTCAGACTTTAAGCTGTATGCCTCCTCTCTCAACTAGAAGTCGTTTCTTTTTTTTTTTTTTTTTGAGAGGGAGTCTCGCTCTGTTGCCCAGGTTGGAATACGGTGGCGCAATCTCAGCTCACTCCAACCTCTGTCTCCCAGGTTCAAGAGATTCTCCTGCCTCAGCCTCCTGAGTACCTGGGACTACAGGCGCCCGCCACAACACCCAGCTAATTTTTTTTGTATTTTTAGTAGAGGCAGGGTTTTACCATGTTGGCCAGGCTGGTCTTGAACTCCTGATTTCAAATGATCCACCCACCTGGGCCTCCAAAAGTGCTGGGATTACAGGCGTGAGCAACCGTCCCTGGCCAGTCCTTTCTAACTCTCTCTTCTCCAGGAAGTTTCAGAGTAAAGCCAGTTAGGACTTCACTATCTTCCCCCAACACACACAGACACACTCTCACACATACACATTCTTTTCATTCAACCATGCAACTGCTACTACTCTGACGGGTACCCACCCCACCCCATTGTGAATCAGCAGCTCAAATGAACAAGTAAAAGACCAGAAATCACATTCAGCCTGTGAAGTCCTGGCTTTAAAAGCAGAAATGGTTGCAGAGCATTGTTTGCACAGAAAACACATACAGCATTTAGGCCACTGACCTAGGTTCAGAAACTTCCATTTCAGCAGTTCTTGCAGAATGGCTGCTTTTGGGTTTTTTTTCCAAACATTAAATCTGATAAAATTAGGTCAGGCATTTCTTGCACAATTAGCAGTTGATCAAATGACTTCCTTATTCTGACTCAATGTAGTCCTATAAACAACATTTAAAACAAGTTTATTTTCAGGCTCAGTGCAGTGGCTCACACCTATAATCCAAGCACTTTGGGAAGCTAAAGTGGGCAGATTGTTTGAGCTCAGGAGTTTGAGAACAGCTTGGGCAACATGGCAAAACACTGTTTCTACAAAAAAAATACTGGCCAGTCGCGGTGGCTCATGCTTGTAATCCCAGCACTTTGGGAGGCAAAGGCGGGTGGATCACGAGGTCAGGAGTCCAGCCAATATGGTGAAACCCCGTCTCTACTAAAAATACAAAAATTAGCTGGGCGTGGTGGCGCATGCCTATAGTCCCAGCTGCTCTGAAGGCTGAGGCAGGAGAATCGCTTGAACCCGAGAGGTGGAGGTTGCAGTGAGCTGAGATTGCGCCACTACACTCCAGCCTGGGTGATAGAGCAAGACTCTGTCTCAAAAAAAAAAAAAAAAAAAAGAGCCAAGGTTGGTGGCACATGACTGTGGTCCCAGTTACTTGGGCAGCTGAGGTCAGAGGATTGCTTAAGCCCAGGAGGTCGAGGCCGCAGTCAGCCATGATTGCGCCACTGTACTCCAGCCAGGGAGACAGAGTGAGACCCTGTCTCAAAATAAATTAAATAAGTTTATTTTCAGAAAAGCATTCCTGGCCTGATAAGTCTAATAAATCTCTTACATTTTAACTTTTGGGTAAGATAGAGTAAAAAGCACTGGTTAAAGATTTTCCCAAGGGGCTAGGCATGGTTGCATGCACCTGTGGTTCCATCTACTCAGGAGGTTGAGGTGGGGGAATCACTTGAGCCCAGAGGGTCAAGGCTGCAGTAAACTGAGATTGTGCCACTTCACACCAGTCTGTATGACTCCAGCCTGGGCTGTCTCAAAACAAACAAACAACCCCCCAAAAAACCAACCTGGCCAACAAGGTGAAACCTTGTCTCTATGAAAAAATACAAAAATTAGCCGAGTGTGAGGCACGCGGATCATTTGAGGTCAGGAGTTTGAGACCAGCCTGGCCAACATGGTCAAACCCCATCTCTACTAAGAATACAAAAATTAGGTGGGCATGATGGTGTGCTCCTGTAATCCCAGCTACTTGGGAGGCTGAGGTAGGAGAATTGCTTGAACCTGGGAGATGGAGGTTACAGAAGCCAAGATTGTGCCACTGCACTCCAGCCTAGGCAACAGAGTGAGACTCTCTCAAAAACAAAAATAAGGCCGGGCGCGGCGGCTCAAGCCTGTAATCCCAGCACTTTGGGAGGCTGAGACGGGCGGATCACGAGATCAGGAGATCAAGACCATCCTGGCTAACATGGTGAAACCCCATCTCTACTAAAAAATACAAAAAACTAGCCAGACAAGGTGGCAGGCACCTGTAGTCCCAGCTACTCGGGAGGCTGAGGCAGGAGAATGGCGTCAACCCAGAAGGCGGAGCTTGCAGTGAGCTGAGATCCGGCCACTGCACTCCAGCCTGGGGGACAGAGCGAGGCTCCGTCTCAAAAACAAAAAAACAAAAAAACAAAAACAAAATTAGCCGGGCATGGTGGCATGTGCCTGTAGTCCCAGCTACTTGAGAGGCTGAGGTGGGTGAATTGCTTGAACCCAGGAGGCGGGGGTTGCAGTGAGCTGAGATAGTGCCACTGCCCTCCAACCTGGGCGACAGAGAGAGACCCTGTCTCAAAAAACAAAAAACAAAACAAAACAAAAAAATTTCCCAAGAAAACACAGCATGGGTTTATAAAGAGCAGGCCATGATCCCTGTCAGAGTACTCTGAATTGACATGTTTTTGTTATTGTACTCATCAAGTAAGGGGAAGAGTATGCATTCACATACAGGTGTGACACACCTGGGCAGGCACTAAAATAAAGCCCAGCTCCAGCCAGCCACAGAAATTAATGGGTATTGCCTCACATCAGACACTGATTGATTGGGAGCTGAGGAGGAAAAATGTCAGAAGTCCTTGTACAAGGAATGAGGTCTCATAGGCCTTGGCCCTGAAATGGTGTAATTCTCACTGCCTCTCAGTGAGGCTATGTACAGAGACATTGCTGATCTCTACTCAATAGTCATTCCCAAGTCTTTCCTCCTGGCTGGCTGGCAGAATCTACTTTCCTGCTGTCAAGATAGGGGCAGGTGACCTAATTGGCTACAAAGAGATGCAGAGGCTCCTGGGAAAGCCCCCATGATCCCAGGGAACAGCAGAAGGGAATGTTCCTCTGTCCCTTCTCACTGGTGAGTGTTCTTGAGGGTACCCAGAGTCCTGGGAGCAAGGCAACCACGTTGGAGCTTTGAAGGCAAAGAACTAGAAGGCCCCGAAGAAACAAACTGATGTCTTTCAGCTTTGACCTTCCCAAGAACTCAACTCCAGACGTGTCATGTGAAAAAACAAGAACCACCAAATGGGTGGACCAATTGCTGCTGGGGATTCTGTTAGCTGTATCTAGAAGCATTGAGACTGACATGACATGACAGTGGTGTGTTGGGCAGGGGTACTAGGCAACTTGTTGCCCATAACTGGCCGGCAGAATATTTTCCTAGCCAGCCTTACCTGTTGTAAAGGTAAGGGCAGGTGACCTGATCTTGGCTGTGAAGAGACACAGAGGCTCCTGGGAGACCCACTCTTAGTGCCCCTCCCAGGTCCAGTGTAGTTGTGGCCCTCGAGACCAGTAGAGGAGACCATAAAGCAAGCCCACTTGATCCAAATTCCTAGAGCTCTAGCAGCATTCAGGAGCACGTGTAGCTTACCCTCAGTAGTGACCTACAGTTCTGAAGACCACCTGGTTTCATGGGAGGCAAGTGAAGGGAATCTAAATCTCCCTGCAGCAGAATACCCCAGTCACCTTTGTCCCCAGCATGTGACTGTGTGTGTATGCATGTACCTGTGTGTGAATCTAAAGTCCTGGTTTCAGGCTGGGTGCAGTGGCTCACGCCTATAATCCCAGCACTTTGGGAGGTTGAGGCGGGTGGATCACCTGAGGTAAGGAGTTCAAGACCAGCCTGGCCAACATCCAACATGGCAAAACCACTTATCTTGGCCGGGCGCGGTGGCTCAAGCCTGTAATCCCAGCACTTTGGGAGGCCGAGATGGGCGGATCATGAGGTCAGGAGATTGAGACCATCCTGGCTAATACGGTGAAACCCCGTCTCTACTAAAAAATACAAAAAACTAGCCGGGCGAGGTGGCGGGCGCCTGTAGTCCCAGCTACTCGGGAGGCTGAGGCTGGAGAATGGCGTGAACCCGGGAGGCGGAGCTTGCAGTGAGCTGAGATCCGGCCACTGCACTCCAGCCTGGGCGACAGAGCAAGACTGTCTCAAAAATAAATAAATAAATAAAAAAAAGAAATAAAGTCCTGGTCTCCTGAGCATCCTTTGTGGATGTCATCACAGAGCCCCAAAGGCCAAAGGGAATATTAAGTATGCCTTTGCTTTCTACACTAGTTGCTTAAGTTTTCTTCCCAGAGAAGTATCTGCAAGCATGACCCTTCATGTTCCTGTGACATTTTTTTTTTTTTTTGAGACAGAGTTTCACTCTGTCGCCCAGGCTGGAGTGCAGTGGCGCGATCTCGGCTCACTGCAAGCTCCGCCTCCCGAGTTCACACCATTCTCCTGCCTCAGCTTCCCAAGTAGCTGGGACTACAGGCGCCTGCTACCACGCCTGGCTAATCTTTTTGTATTTTTAGTAGAGACAGGGTTTCACCATGTTAGCCAGGATGGTCTCGATCTTCTGACCTCATGATCTGTCCACCTCCGCCTCCCAAAGTCTGGGATTCCAGGCGTGAGCTACTGCACCCGGCCCTTGTGACACTTTTGTCACACAGCATACAACACTGTATTACATATGTAACCATCCTCCATCCCTAACCACACTGTGAACCCCTGGAGGGTAGGGACCATGAGCACATAATACTCAAGTACTATTAGTCCAGTGAAGAAATGACTAATAGCTGGATAATTATTTCTTTCATTTATGCAAGAAATGCCTACTGAGAATTTGCACTGTAGAAAAGGCAAAGGATACACGCAAGTTAACATTAAATACTGGTTCGTGGTTAAGACAGTGATGGTAATAGAATTACAGGAAGAAGACAAGACACTGGCAGCACCTGGGCCCAGGCTGCCACACCCTCTGCCCAAAGAGGGCTGGCCATCAACACAAGTGGCATAACCAGAATGGAATCTGTCCATTGGCACAACTCCCCCATATAAAAAAAGTGATCCCACTTCCTCTCTGTGAGACTTGTTCCGCAATAACCTAATCCTTACATAACAGAGGTTAGAAATCACTGAGAAGACATTTAATTCTTCTAAAGCATACTTCTAGAGTCTTTTTCTTTTCACAGTCCCCTGGGCAGGTTAAGGAGGCACAGGTGAGAAGGAACCAAAAATATTTCTCCCCTGCTGCCACCTCCAATGAAAGTATGTCTAATATTTGTGAATACTGCCATGTGTGCTCTGTTAGTGCTGGTCAAGTGTGGACCAAGAATAACTTGGGAGAGCCAAGTCCTGTCATGTGTAGAGAAAACTGTGGTAGCAGCTAAGACAAAAACTTTATGATTCGGAATCAAATAAAGCTTAAAGGCCAGGTGCGGTGATTCAGCCTGTAATCCCAGCACTTTGGGAGGCCGAGGCGGGTGGATCACCTGACGTCAGGAGTTCAGGAACAGCCTGGCCAACATGGTGAAACCCCGTTTCTACTAAAAATACAAAAATCAGCCAGGCGCAGTAGCGGGTGCCTGTAATACCAGCTACTAGGGAGGCTGAGGCAGGAGAATCCCTTGAACCCGGGAGGTAGAGGTGGCAGTGAGCCGAGATGATACCACTGCATTCCAGGCTGGGCGACAGAGTAAGATCTTGTCTCAAAACAAACAAAAAAAAAGCTTAAAGTTCACACACCCAGACATTATTCATCTTTTTTTTTTTTGAGACAGAGTTTTGCTCTTGTTGCCCAGGCTGAAGTGCAGTGGCATGATCTGGGCTCACCGCAACTTCCGCCTCCTGGGTTCAAGCAATTCTCCTGCCTCAGCCTCCCAAGTAGGTGGGACTATAGGAATGCACCACCATGCCCAGTTAATTTTGTATTTTCAATAGAGACTGGGTTTCACCATGTTGGTCAGGCTGGTCTCAAACCCCTGACCTCAGGTGAACCACCTGCCTTGGCCTCCCAAAGTGCTGGGATTACATGCGTGAGCCACTGTGCGTGGCCCAACATTATGAATCTTTAATTAGACATCACAGTCCAAGATCAACCAGTATGTGACCAATAAGCCAGGTTTTCCTCTAGTTCCCTTCCTGATTTTTCTTCTGTTCTTGTCGCCCAAGGTCCTCTGGTAATGGATGAATTGTCCACTTCTGGGATCTTGGTGTCCTACCGGGCCTACGGGGTCTCTCTAGGATAAAGTGGCTCAACATAGAACACAGCCCTGGGGCCAAGGTATCTCCTGAGCTGAATCAGTCACTCTTGTCATCTCCTCCCGGGTCCCTAGGTCACTACCACAACAGGAACACGGAGGCAGATGTTCATTGTTCCAGTTCTCTTTTTTATTTTTGAGACAGGATCTTGCTCTGTCACCCAGGCTGGAGTGCAGTGGCACGATCATAGGATCACAGCTCTCTGCAACTTCAAACTCCTGGGCTAAAAAGGTCCTCCCGCCTTGGCCTACTTAATAGCTAGGATTACAGGTGCACGTCACCATGCCAGGCTAATTATTTTATTTTAATTTTAAAATTTTTAATTTTTTTTTTCCTTGCTTTGAGATGAGGTTTTGCTCTCGTTGCCCAGGCTAGGGGGCTGTGGCATGATCTTGGCTCACTGCAACCTCCACCTCCTGGGTTCAAGTGATTCTCCTGCCTCAGTCTCCCAAGTAGCTGGGATTACAGGTGAGCACCACCATGCCCAGCTAATTTCTGTGTTTTTAGTAGAGACTGGGTTTCACTAGGTTGGCCAGGCTGGTCTCAAATTCCTGACCTCAAGTGACCCACCCACCTCAGCCTACCAAAGTGCTGGGACTGCAGGCGTGAGCCACTATGCCTGGCCCCGTTTTTTTTTTTTTTTTTTTTTTTTGCCTCCCAAGTAGGTGAGACTACAGAGTGAGATTCTGTCTCAAAAAACAAAACAAAACAAAACAAAAGCGGCTCAGCGCAGTAGCTCACATGTGTAATCTCAACACTTTGGGAGGAAGAGGTGGACAGAGCGCTTGAGCCCTGGGGGGCAGGGCAGAAGTTGCAGTGAGCCAAGATTGTGCCACTGCACTCCAGCGGGGGTGACAGAATGAGACCCTGTCTCAAAAACAAACAGGCCGGGCGCAGTGGCTCAAGCCTATAATCCCAGCACTTTGGGAGGCCAAGATGGGCGGATCATGAGGTCAGGAGATCGAGACCATCCTAGTTAACACGGTGAAAACCCATTTCTACTAAAAAATACAAAAAACTAGCCAGGCGAGGTGGCGGGTGCCTGTAGTCCCAGCTACTCGGGAGGCTGAGGCAGGAGAATGGTGTAAACCCGGGAGGCGGAGCTTGCAGTGAGCTGAGATCCGGCCACTGCACTCCAGCCTGGGGGACACAGCGAGACTCCGTCTCAAAGAAAAATAAAAACAAAAAAACCCACCATTTATTTATTTATTTATTGAGACAGAGTTTTGCTCTTGTTGCCCAGGCTGGCATGCAATGGCATTATCCTGGCTCACTGCAACCTCTGGCTCATCGCAACCTTTGCCTCCCATGTTCCAGTGATTCTCCTGCCTCAGCCTTCTGAGTAGCTGGGATTACAGGCACATGCCACCACACCTAGCTAATTTTTGTATTTTTAGTAGAGATGGGGTTTCACCATGTTGGTCAGGCTGGTCTCAATCTCCTGACCTCGTGATCCACCTGCCTTGGCCTCTTAAAGTGCTGGGATTACAGTCATGAGCCACCGTGCCTGGCCACCCCCACCATTTAAATAAAATGTTTACAAGCTAACAAAGTTTAAAGACTTTGTAAATAATGGTGACCTTGCAGTCCGGGCACGGTGGCCCCTGACTGGAATCCTAGCACTTGGGAGGCCAAGGAGGGAGGATCACTTGAGGCCAGGAGTTCAAGACCAGCCTGAGCAGCATGGTGAAACCCTATCTATACTAAAAATACAAAAATTAGCTAGGCATGGTGATGCAGACCAGTAGTCTCAGCTATTTGGGAGGTTGAGGTAGGAGGATCACTTGAGCCCAATAGGTCGAGGCTGCAAGTGAGCTATGATTACACCACAAAAAAAAAAAAAAAAAAAAGGTGACCTTCTAACTATGGCTTTTTTTTTTTTTTTTTTTGAGACACAGTCTCGCTCTGTCGCCCAGGCTGGAGTGAAATGGCGCAATGTCTGCTCACTGCAAGCTCCACCTCCGGGGTTCACGCCCTTCTCCTGCCTCAGCCTCCCTGAGTAGCTGGGACTACAGGCGCCCGCCACCACGCCCGACTAATTTTTTTTTGTATTTTTAGTAGAGACGGGGTTTCACCTGTGTTAGCCAGGATGGTCTCTATCTCCTGACCTCTTGATCCGCCCACCTCGGCCTCCCAAAGTGCTGGGATTACAGGCATGAGCCACCGCGCCCGGCCCTAACTATGGCTTTCACTTTATTCTTCACATTTCAACTACCAGCACTTTGTAATCTTTTATTTATTTATTTATTTTTCCATGCAAATACCCAGATATCAAGAAGAATATTTTGCAATCCTAATATTAATTTTTAAGGAACTACCAATAATTAATGCGCTATTTTTATAGCTGTTAAAAGCACTAAATTCCTGACTTAAAAACATTTTCCAAATTTTTCATTTTTTTTTTTTTTTTTTT